>NC_051048.1:16467680-16767680 GCF_904848185.1 Acanthopagrus latus
TCTCGCTATCTCCTGATCCTCTGGGTGTGGTTGGTCAGCTGTGGGCTCTGCCACACACACACACACACACACACACACACACACACACACACACATATATTTTTCTGCTTCTCTTCATAGCTATTCTCTTAATAACCCTGGGGGAAATGTAATTCAATCAGTCAATCAATCAGTCAGTCAGTCAATTCACTTTGAAGTAATATCTATAACTACAAACATCAGGCAGGATCATTGTCATATTGGGTTAGAATCAGTGTGCAAAATACAGGTGTTGGTGGGGCTCTGGAACCCCTTAACTAACAGATTTGACTCCATTAAAAAGTAAAAAAGAAAAGAGGTGTCAACAATGTGCCTAATTATGTCCATTCATAGTATCTACAAAGGTTTATTTTTACATAAATGCTGACATCTTCGATCACTTTTAATAGCACAATGAACACATATTGCATCTCTAGCATTTGTGGCATTTCAATGCAATTTGTTCTGCCTCTGCCTATTGAAAGGTGCTTTCGGTTGCAAAAAAACGCTTCATCTCCAAGAGCAAAACGTCTTTAAACACCCCTTAAATCACAGAGCAAATAAATAAATCCCAGCTTGTTCCCAACTTGTGTTATAGCTCCTTAAAACTGGTTGGTCAAAAATATAACATTAGCTGTATTGAACACACACATCTGCAGAAAAAAACACCCTTAGTCTTCGGTCCAGAGAGCAGCCGTTCATATTTCATGGCGGTATGCAAATAACAATCATTTTCAAAAATGCTAATGTTAAATGCTTAACTTGTTGCAGGCTGCTAAGCTAGCTAGTGCGGTGTAGTTCGTCTTTTAGCTGCTACTTAGTGCTAAATAAAGTTTTCCTTTCCACATTCGGAGGGAGTCACGACATAACTAAACATTAAGTTACCTCTCAATAGACATATTTCGGCGTTTTTAGCCAGCAGCTGACATTGTCACTGTGCCCTTCCTCCTATTTCGTATTTCGGCCAGCAGCAGCAGATGTAGTGTGCTGCGCACATCTCTCTTGGCTCGCCTTATCAGACCTGCATGGCCATTGGCCAAATGTCCGCTGACCAAAAATCAGCTCTCACAGCCTCAGTACGACCATTACTGTGTTAGTTAAAACTGTAAAACTGGCCCTAAATCAGCTATCATGATTGACAGCGTTTCTCTTGTTTCTTGAGTTGACGAACTTGACCAACTACCTATCAGATCTGGGGTGGCCACAGGGGTGGCCAATGAGATTTCAGGGGTGGCCCCGACCACCCAAGACCACCCCCCGAGAATCGCTATTGGATAGGCGCCACTAGAGTCCTACAGAGAGAACCAGAGCGGCATTTGGGGAGGGGTAACAGCAAGTTTAAGGTCACACAAATGGATACGTCTCCTCAAAGTCCACTTTTTTTTTTTTACATTAGTTCCAAAAACCTCAAGGCACACTAGGCATACTGTATATATAAAGTTAATACAGCTTAGTAAGAGAGCTTTTGAATCATGCTTCCCCATAATGAAATACAGAAAATACAAATCTTTCAAAATAATATCCTTTTACTCATCAGGGAGCATTTAAATTCCCCTTCTCATACTGTATATGCAGCTTAAAGTCCAGCAGACTGTACCGGACAGTGGATTCATATTTTCGTATTTTAATACATTTCGGCTCTATATTTTAGTCAGCTAAAAAAAGAAAAAAAAAAAACAGGAGTCTCTGCTTCAAACAGCCTACATTACCACAAAGTTTGGATTCAGAAGACTGCACATTGTGTGTGTGTGTGTGTGTGTGTGTGTGTGTGTGTGTGTGTGTGTGTGTGTGTGTGTGTGGATGGTGGAGGATTTTAATATTTTAAAAAAAAAAAAAAAGAAAAGAATTAAAATATAAATTACCGTAAGAGTATTTGCTGTTATCACAAGAAGATGCATTTTGCTCCTCGCTAAGCTGAGCCAAACTCATCTGCGCAGCTCTGACCGGGGCTATGCATGCATAAGTAACCGTAGTGCTGATACTGTGCTGGAAGGCACAAAAGAAAACTCACACAATCTAGGCCAGAGCACTTATCATCTTCCGTTTCCCTCGCTCTCCTCGTCACTATGTGAAGTTTTGAAAAACCTCACGCGGCCCAAAGGAAAATTTTGACCCTGCTGCACTCATTTCTTTAGCTTTTTGATTTATTTTGTCCAAGATGTTGTGTTGGACTTTGATTAAAAAAAAAAAAGTGATTTGTTGATGTTAGTAACACGCAAAATTCTACCCATATGGATTGTTTAAAAAAAAAAAAAACCCAGCAACATCAAACTTTTATCTCTAGAAAACTGACATGAATGGTGAGAAGTGCAATTTTCCTCAATAGTCATGTTTTCAGCTTATCGCTTGTCTTTTACTTTGGGTTTCTAAGTTGTGTTTTTTTTTTTTTTTTTACGTTTACTCTATGCATGTTTGGTTTACGCATTTATTGAAGACATTTTAAGCGGCAGAGTTTATTCATGGTGTGCTTGTGCTGCCTATTGGTTCAAGAGGCTGCTGCGTTTATATATATATGCGCCAGGAAAATAGAAAAGCAAGCAGAGTGATCAGGGTTTCAGGCAACACATGAAGTACATAAAACATGAAAATATATGAAAGTTCTCATTAAGAGCTCAGTTGTCTTTTTATGAAGCCGCAGCGCAAAGAGACAGATTACCTGCTGTTACCGATATATGGTTAATCATTCTTGCAGATGAAATCTTGCAGATGCTGCTAAATTCTCATCCAGCTGAGAAAAATTTTACCCACCTGCCATTAAGCTGCAACAGAGAGTTACAGAAGATGGCTGCAGACGCCTCCTTATTCCATCCCCTCAACTTCCGATCAGCTTACTTGCGCCAGCCTCTGGATGATTGACAAGTCATTTAGCCAATGAGTTTGCAAATATGTGAATATATCAAGGGTTTTAAAGTTTTTATCTTTGTACGGGCTGGTTTTTCTCTTTCAGCACTCCTTTTTGAACATTTCGTATGCTAAAGTTGCCAATCAGCGTGATTGCGTTGCATGAATAAAGAAATAAAACACCATAATGAGCTTCATGCTCCTGTTACTCACAACCAGGGGTAATTTGAGGATTTTTAATAAGAAAAATGTGTAAAGAATCCATCATTTTTTGTGATATTGTTATCAAATTTGAATTTGGACCATGTACGTATATATGGTGTAGGCCCAATGGTGTTTTCCAGCCTACAGGAGCAGATATAGGTCATCTGAGGGCATATTTTTTTAGATATTTAGAAAAATTATTCAATAATTCAGTGTCTTCAAATTCTTATGGATCAATGACAAAGGAACTTAGAGCTCCTGACTGTTAAAACTGGGATAAATCACACTGTAACCTTTCAAAACTGTCCAAAAACATGCCTGTACGCCAAATGGTTCAACAACAGCTTAGAACTGACTTTGGACCGGATTGGGAAAGGTGTTTTAAGATAACTTTGCATGCTTTTCTAGGAAGTGTAAGGTTCAAAAAAGAAATATATTTTTAAAAAATCCCTTTTTTTAAAGCATCCAGGCAATTACAAATTCATGTCTTTTTTCTGTTTTGGGTTATCTGTAGAACCCAAAACAGAAAAAAAAAAAAACATGAATTTGAAACCAGAGGTATGTTTCTGGTCTTCACTGACCTGAACAGCTTTCAGTTTGTTGATCCGAGAAACCTGGACGCAGTGACCCAAGCTTGGCATAAAACTGGAAGCAGGGAGCACAACTAGCCTTTCATGCTCAATAATGCACCACCTTTTTCTAATTAACACGTTTTATTCTGTCTGTTTAATAATTACCTAAACAGAATTGTACAATCGACATTCAAGGTTTTGAGAGAGAGAGAGAGGAAGAGTTCAGCGGGTTGTTGTTACGTAACCGGTTTTTACCCATCCGCTCAGCGCACCTTCAACCTCACTGCGACAAAGACAGACGCTTCCGCCCGGCTGCTGTTCACCAAGAAACAGTGACAGCACCCTGAAAAAAACACACAGATGAAACAGATTAAATGTTAGAAACGAGTGAGCTTCAGAGGTACTGACGGGTGTAAGCACATCCGGGTTATTCCTTCTTCTCAACCAACCGAAAAAGCAAAAAAGTCATGACCATTACTCGTTACGTTACTTTTTTGCCGCTCTGTTGGGTCCGGGTATTACGTCGAACCGTACCTATGCTCACATTTCAGCCCTATGCTAAGGCAGTCATACACCGGATCTTTCTCAAATGCTCTTTAATAATGTAATACCACAGAGCAAAGTCAGTGAAACGAGCCCAAAGGCACTTCAGAGAAAAACGTAACGTGCGGAAACAGACTGAAAAAGAAAAAAAAGCGATATGATTTTATAAAACAATCTGAAAGAGTTCAACCGTCTGAACACCATCTGGGACAATTACTAATTAGCTCAAAATAATAGATCAGTGAATAAATTAAGATGAAACTGGCCTTCTTAACACCATCAGATGACGATGACAGGCAAATGGAATGTGATTAGAGTGATGCACTACTCCTTTAACAAGCATGACTGATGTGACTGTTGTCCTCCTCAGTTTGTGAACAAAGTGCTTAATCAAAATAAGACAACTTTTTTTTTTTTTTTTTGTATCTATAGTAGCAACACTCACTCAAAGGAGGATCTCCCCTCTCGTCCTTGTGCTCCACCACATTCCACGGGGCGAGGAGGGTTTAGAGACTGATGAGGACATCAGAAACAACCTTGATCTCTTTATCAGAGATAAACTGAGCCTAAACTAGCCGGGTCAATTGTGAGCCTTGCCGTTAAAACACATAGCAACATTGATTTCTGTAGCGCTGGATTTACCTTTAGGACACCCTTCTGAAGCTGTGCGCATCTCACATGGTGGAGAAGAAACACGAATGGGGTGGCCGCATTCGTCCTCGTGGCACGTTATAGCGCTGCGGTGTTAAAGTAGCGCCGCGTGTTCGTGTGTCCAAGGTCTGTGGTGATTGATGTTCCTTCAGAGGCCTCTGGGCTTTGGGGACCGCAGATATGACCTCTGCGGAGGTGAGTGGCTCAGCAGCTCCGCCATGACTGACTGCCTACCTGGAGGAGCGCTCTAGATGCCTCCTCTGACCTTCTCCTGCGTGGAAAACACATGGGACACTTTGTATGTGGAGGTGAACTGTGCTCGTGTGTGTGTGCGTGGACAGTATAGTACACACACACACACACACACATCCTAAAACATCCATGTGGATATCCCTTATCTTCAGATGAGGGTAATGGACTGATAACCAAAATGAATCGCACCCCCTCCTCCGAATACGAGCCTCCAGGACGAGCCAGTCACAGCAGAGCGTGTCCCCTGTGATGTAATAATAATAATAATAATAATAATAATCTAACCCAATCATTCTGATACATCTCTGGACACACACACACACACACACACACACACACACACACACACACACACAGAGATGAATAAAGCCTTCAGAGATCGTTAATAAAACGCAAAGAGACGTGTAAAGAATCAGGCAAACGCACAAGATAATCACAACCTAAACAGTACTTTCATTCTTATGCATTTTGACACACACACTATGAGAGTGCATGTGTGTGTGTGTCTGTCAACCGCGTGGGGCTGAGAGGCAGCCTGCGCACATGACTGCATCCCCAAGGTCGGGGTGTGTGTGTGTGTGTGTGTGGGTGTGTGTGTGTGTGTGTGTGACGTTAGATAACTTCATAAGTTGTGAGTGTGACATCTGCCTCTCCCTGTGTGAGCCTCCATTACACAGACAGACACAGTAAAGTAACTGCTAGCAAAGGGCTACACACACACACACAACACACGCACACAGACGCACACACACCTGGGGTTGAGGTCCTAAATCTTCATCAGCGGTGCCACCTCGCCTGAGGATCAGAGCAGGAAAACTCACTGACGAATGGCTCTGTATTAGAGAGAGTGTGAGGAGTGTGTGTGTGTGTGTTTGTGTGTGTGTGTGTGTGTGTATTCATCTGTGTGAGGATGCATGTTAGTACTGATGTTCCTGCGAGGATTAGCCTCAAGCCAATCAGGACAGCACGGTGTGATTAACTCGGGTGTGATTGAACAAAGCGGGGGGACATGCACACCTCACGCACATCCACAAAGTAAACATCCTCCCCAAATGACGCACACACACACACACACACACACACACACACACACACACACACACACACACACACACACACCTTCCTCTGGCATGGCTTTTCACATTTTTGAATTTTGACCTTTAATTACAGCGTTCCCTCAGGCCAGTTGATGTAATGTTTCCAAGCATCAGAGCCAAGACACACGCCTCCAACTGCTGTCAAATGTCAGTCAGCGATGACTTGACTTCCATGGCGAGTGTACCTTGTGCACACTTCCTGCTTCGATACTATGATTTGTCTCATCATAACGATTCAACATGAACATTATGTTACAGCCTCATGGTGATGGTAGCAGGAACTTTTTCCTCCATAATAAAGCAGCCGAGTGCTCAGTGCTCATCCTGGAACAGCCACTGTGAACTGAAGGGAAGCCTTTTATGGGTCTGTGCCCAGGGGCCCATTGTCTAATAATCCAGCCATTGACTTTTTGTAATAGCAATATCCCAGCACTGTTAATATTCCCAGATCACATAAATTACTTTGACATGGAAAATGTTAGAGGAAAATTATCCACTCACCCGCCCCTCATGTCGATGGAATGATGGGATGTGAAGTTTTCCTTTCCAAAAACCATTTTGGGAGCTTCGTGCCAAAACAGCATTAAAGCATTTTCCCGAACAACTGAAGAAGTTGGGGATTTGTTTTAAAGGTCCAGTATTATGCTCATGTTCAACTTTAAACATCCGATTTTTCTCATAGCGTCCATTGCTGCAGCACCGCTATTGACCCCCTGTCTGAATGCTCAGCTTTAGTGCCTGTCTCTTTAAGACCCCCCCCGCCCACAAAAGCCCAGGCTGGGCTTATTTGTCAGCTTTCACAGGCCTGAGCAGGTACCACCTGCCATGTTTCTCCACAAGCTCTGCCAGTATTTTTGCGACCACCTCCGTTGGTGACTGTGTAGTTGTGACATCCCAACCTTATGAAAGTCCTGTTGCCTCATTTAAAGGGACGGTGCCTGATTACGAACCATTTCCATTTCTCTGTTGTAGTATACACCTGCTTTATAATCAGACATGGGAATCACACTTTCACAGTATTGGAGCTTTAAAATGGAAATGAATAGATACATAAATATCAACCCCAAAATGGTCCTATGCAGCTTGTCCAGTGTAATCCAAGTCCCCAGAAGCTTGAAGAGCCCAAATCAATTTAAAAAAGAACATTTACACTGTTGTTGCTAAGCTAAACATGTTAGCATATCTGAATTGAAAGCATTAGTGCGACCATAAGTCGATGGTGTAAATAAAGTTTTTTTCAAAGCAATTTTGGGATCTTGGGGCCATTTTATGTTTCGGAGGGTTGTTTTTTTTACATTTCAAAACAAGTCCCCATCTACTTCAGGTGATTTTACAGGAATGCTGCAACTCTGTTTTCCTGTAAAACTCCACTACTGAATGAATTTTCATTTTTGGGTGAACTTCTTCTTGAAGGTGAAAACCGACTTGTAGTATGCTGGACTTTGAACAAGCGACTCGTCCTTTCAAGTTTTTCCAGCTGGTGGTGTCCGGCATGCCTTCTTTAAACCTGCACAACAACAAAAGAACAGAAAACACTGAGTGGACAGATTGTAAAGAGGCATTATCTCCTGTTCTGTGGTCCTGTGGGTTTAACTTCACAGGGATCAGATCCATAGATCTCCAGCCAGCTTCACATCTTTCGACCCAACTAGTGGCCCAGCACTAGGTGTCAGTTCGTTTCATCGATCTCTCCATTGTTTGTGGTTTTGTTCTTTTTTTTTCGGCATTAACAGACGCGACCATCAGCATTTTGATATTGACAGCTTTGCTTTGATTTATTTAAATGTGCTATAACACCGCTGTATTCCTGTGACTTCCCTTTGTTCTTTCTCGCTAACTCATGTCCTTTTTTGGCAGCGTCCCCCTTGGCACCGGGTAAGAGGTGTGGCGAGCTGTGACAAATGACTTTACAAGTGATTGGTTAAAATAACCGATTGATGGGTTGATTGATCCAGTCATTGACCTCTAATTTAAACCAGTGTACACCCAGAGGCTAAACACCTAAAGGTGAGAAAGACACCTTCAGACAGTTCAACCTAATCAGCAGAATAAATGAAAATAAATTTGTACGTTCCTTATCATATAGCATTTGCTATATGATAAGACTTTTTTTATCAACTTTTTTTTACATTCAAAGTTTTAAAGTTTTGAGGCGACAGTGGTGGGCCAAAGGTCTGGTTAGGTATGACAAAAAAATTAATTCTTATGGGTATGAAAAGATCATGTTTGGCTTTAAATACCGTATCATACATGAAACATTTTAGAAAGACCTAAATTGCCAAAATCAAAAACAAATTATTCAATGAATAATTTGATATGCCATTAAATGCACCAAAAATAATATAGAAAATAAATCTGACAATAAATTGATTCATCAAATGTGACATCAATGACTGTTTTAATCTGATTTTGTATATATTAACTTTTGTATTAATTGCCCTATTTATTTACTTCAATTTTACTAATTACTTTTAGTTTTGTATTCATTCCTTTTTTTTTTTCCAACCCTTTGCAGTTTGGCCCTTTTCATTTCCCCAAACTTACCAGTATTTATGTATCTATTTTCTTATTCTCCTTTTCTTATTCCATTTTGGGCTTTCATTTAAAGTGTTTAAGAAATACATACATAAATGCACTTAAACAGGAAGAAAATGAATAAATCAAATGAAAAAATAAAATAATTGGCGAATAAATACAAAGAGAAATGAATACAGGAGCAAATCGAAAGTATCCATGTCTGTCACATTTGACTTTTCAATTCATGCCAATAATGTATTTTTAAAATTATCATTAGGACATTTGAGTTTTATTATTAATTTGGGCGGTTTCAGTCCTCCATATGATATATCAGCAGCTACAGGATAAGTTAAATCATTTTCGCAAGTCAAGTTTCAGCGAAGGGACAGCTGCTTCAGCACGACGATGAAATACTGCTGTCTTTCCCCCCTGACACCAGCGCTCGACTGTGCAGAAGTGCTCCGTCACGTGAATTCAATCCAATAAGTCCCCTGCATACACGCTGTTCCCTCCCCCCTCCTCCCTCCCTCCCTCCCTCCTGTCTGTGACTGGCACTCGTCCCTCCTCCCACTTTCATTGACAGAATCTGAGGTAGACATCATGTGCTTGTTGTTATTTCTATTTTTTTTTTCCCCCTCTCTTCCCCTCAGTGAGTGTGTGAAGCTGTCCCTTCCTCACACACACACACACACACACACACACACACACACACACACACACACACACACACACTCCACAGCCTCTCTCTGCAGGTGTCCCTCCCCGTTCTGTTTCATTCACAGCGCAGTGCCGGGCGAGATGACTCATCCTACGGTGTGAAAGACTTGAATTGCTCCCTGTGTTCATCCCGCCGCTTGGTCCTCTTCCCGTCTCCCCCCTCACCCTCGCTGTCCTTCCCCATAACCCACCAGCACACAGGCCCCCCCCCAACCCTTCCCCACCTCTCTCCCTTCCACTCCCCTCTCCATCTACGAGGCACCGATCCGTGGCTCGGCTCGGAGTCGTATACGCAGACGCTGATGGACAGGGGGAATAAGTGGCTGCGACAAAGGAGCACATGTTACATATGCAGATGGAGCGGTGTGACAGTCACCTCGTGTCACCTCGCTGCAGCCGACTGTTAACTGTACACATCGCTGGATGCCTGGGGAACACAGCACGACACGAGAGTCAGAGTCCTGCGACTCGCACTCTTTGCTTCGCACGAATTCGACCTGGACAAAACGAGAGACTGGAGCCGAAGCAGAGGGTTCTCCAAGGATGAGGAGGACGGTGGCTTAAGGAGGCTCACCAGTGACATGTGCAGACCAGTTCAAACTCTCAACTCAGGTTTATGTCCCATCACGCCCAAATATGTCATTTTCATGCTGCATATCGCCATAGATTCCACCGAATGAGGTCCTAGGAGAGAAGTGAGAGGAACAAAAAAGTCTCTCGTATTAAGTAGGAAGGATTGATTTTCTGTCATCCATAGAAAGATGAACGTATCAAAGTAATGTATCAAACACAGGTGTATTCCTAGATGATTGTCAATTTACAAAAATGGAAAATAATGTACTCTGCATGTGTTACAAATGTTGTAATGGAATGGTTACATAGCACGGAACATTCTCAAGGGGCACTGATCTGGATTTGGCTGTCTTAACAGTTAAGAAGTCAAAATTGATGCAGCAGAAGCGGCAACCTCATCTTTTCCACCCCGTATTTTTTTAGGGATGGTAGTGATATATTTCCCACGATGCAACTCACTGGTCGCCTATTCACATGATCAAAGCGAGTAAAAAAAAAAGTAACCTCGAGTCGCGGAGGGGACGGGCCTACAGAGGTCTTTCTAACTCCAGACACTTTTTCAAGGTTGTAGTCTCCAGCACCAAAAGATGCAATTAATCAAACCTTACTTCTGTTTTTTGAGGTAGCCAATTGCATGTATTCCCAAGACCCATAAAAACACTTTGAAGTCATTTTTGTTCAAATAGTCACATTGAAAATTCCTGGATCTTGTCAAATTAAAAGCTCAGATGAGTCTACAAAATGCAGTGTAAACAAGCGACACCATGCAAAATCATCAGCTTTTGCCCTAGCTGAAATCTGACTGGCCCCTGAAGTGCCCCTCGCAAGGTAAATGCTCTATCCTGGAAGAATTGTAAAAAAAATAAATAAATAAATTAAACTGTGTCCTTATTTTAAAGTCAGTTCCAACAACTCAAATTTGTGGGCAGGCAGGTTTCGTGGTCACTCACATGTGGCATGGATTTTGTCCATAGTTGCGATGTAATGTCACACTTTCCTGTCTAATAGGTTTTTAAAGAGCGCGTCCCCTGCAGTGCATATTCAAGGTGAAGGACATGCGCTCCTTCCTGTTTGGGGGATATGAATTCTTCCTCTGCATGAAAGCCGTTATCATGCCTCGCGCTCGACCACCTGAGCTCAGGCCAGAAAAAAAAAAATGGCACAAAAATGGCGATATCGGTTATGAATTCAGATGTGATGAACAACTAAAAATACGCTTTAAAACTCAGTGTTTTAACACGACCACCCCCCCAGCCAAATCATTTTTGGACAGTCCCTTACTGGATCTCCAGAGGATCTGCAGTGTTTCTCTGTGTACACTTACATACGCTACATGTAGATACAAAACCGGCGCGTCGCATGTTCATGTCGGCGTGGCACTCCAGGAACACGCTTGAACAAGGCGGCCGGGTGTGAACACTATTCTGCACTTAGTGCGTCTGAGCTCTAAATGCAACCGAGTGTGTGTGCGTGCGAGTGTGTTACATGGAGGATTTCTAATAACAGTTCTGTTCTATCTGCAGCGTGCGGCGCTGTAATTTTTGCGTTTGTGGAATTGCTCTGTATTCTAAGCACAGATTCCGAAATGATGGATTGCCCATAAACAAAGAACATGTGGAGATATGCATGCACGCACACACACACACACACACACACACACACACACACACACACACACACACACACAGCACATGGACTATCTCCCTCCTCATGCTGCCGCGCTGTTTTAATAATAAGTTCACACCGGTGCCCTTACATAAAAAGTCATATTAGATTCACCATATTACTCCATTTCATACCTCCACATTCTTCCTCTTCTCCGCTCCCTTCATCTGTTTCCATTATCTCTCCCCGGAGTACTCTCCTTTTCCCCCAATCACACCTTTTCCTTCTACTCTCCACCCTCGCATCCTCTCCCCCCCCCCCCACCCCCCACCAACACGACCAGAAAAGTGTGCGAAAAACGAATTACCCGTGTTTGAATTGTTTTTTCTTTTTTCAAACCGGAGCTCTGCATGGGAAGCTTATACAAGAACAGTGTGTGAGTGCAGGAGTGTGTGTGTATGTCAGTGTGTGTGTGTGTTTCATGTCTGTAAGTATGTGCTCATGCACACACAGTACACAATGCTTTTTTGGGGGGGCATGAACACATACAGAGACACACACAGACACACACACACACACACACACACACAAACACACACACGGACTTCCTTCTCCATCCATTTCAGCCTCCTTTTGTCCCTCCCTTAGCGCAATGTCAATAAAAGCTGGGACAACACACACACACACACACACACACACACACACACACACACACACACACACACACACATACATTGACCAAGTCCTGCATCACTCAATCATTGTCTCTCTCTCTCTCTCTCAAACACACGCACGCACGCCTGAAAGTCGAGGGACTGGGCATCACATTAGGAATCCATTTAACTTCACTACGTGTCTCATTTCATTCACATTCTGGGCGTGTGTTTAGTGTGTGTGTTTGTTTGTGTCCTTAACGCTGTGTGTACACAGTGTGTTTCGCTCCAAGTGCACGTGTTCCTGTGCAAATGTATAATTGATTTGTGTGTGTGCGGTGTGTGCGCACATCCATCCATATCTACATCCATTTTACATGTGCAACGATGGCTTTTTTTTGGTTTTGTTGTCGTTATTGCTGTGTGTGTGTGTGTGTGTTTGCGTGGGAAGGGTACACATTTCCATTCATGTCAGCGAGCTCCCGTGTGTGTGTGTGTGTGTGGAGAGGAGGAGTGACAGAGGAGAAAGGAGTGGATGGAGGAGAGGAGATTTCACAGTCATTTTCCCAACACACACCTACACACACACACACACCCCTATACACACACACACAGGTATTATTCACCAGTTCCTATTAAACTAAGTGCAATAATGAGTTCTGTTGTAGAATATTTCATGACCCCGTCCTCCCCTGGCCTGAGCGGCCCATGTAGGAGGAGGGAGGGAGGGAAGGAGGGAGGATAATCACAGAATGAAGAAAAGATGATGGCAGCAGGTTAGCCTGGAGGCTGAGACGGTGACTGACAGCTTAAAGGTTATTAGTTCTGTCAGAGGAGGCGGTGACGAATGGCGGGCGGCTGCGGTGGCTGAAACAAAGAACTGTACGCACCAGAAACTGGCTTTGACCTTTGGGAGTTTAGTTACCGATTTGCAATATGTAAGACTTTTAGTGTGAATCACTTTTGAAAAAGACTAAAATGATCAACCAAATGTGAAGGAACGCATTTTTGCTATTTCAATGCATCTGTGTGTTGCGTTAAAGGGATATCTATCAATTCTCACATGTGATTCCCCCCCCGTGACCTCCACTGGCTTCCTGTTGCGGCCCGCATCCGATTCAAGACAATGGTGCTGGCCTTCAAGTCCGTCGACGGAACTGCACCAATCTAAACTCCAAACACTGGTCAGACCACATGCCCCACCGTGAGCACTTCGCTCTAGTAGATCAGCTGGCCGGCTGGTACCGCCATCGCCATGAGAATCACTCGCCATCTTCCGCAAAAGACTCAAGACTCTGAAAAGCTAAAGGGGAACATCCACAAAGTTGGGAGGCATCTAAGTAACATATTTTGAAAAAGATTGATTATGACTGAAGAAACTGAGGATGAGGTATTCTGACTTTTAGATCATAGCATGGATGCAGCTTCAAAACCAGTCCCATAATGCAACCAATATTTCCATTTCACACTTTGTTTTAGGTGGTGTGAAGACTTACTGAAAGACCCAAAGCTAGAACATAATGTAGTAGCTACTGCTGGAAAAAAGTACCAAAACTCTACAAGTCTTGTGATAACTGAAATATTGTATATTGTATATTTGTATATTTAGCTGAACAGTGGACAATATACATCTGAGACCGGCCATCTAGCTGCTGTCAGAGGGATCAGCGACAGGGTCAAAGATCTGATCTCTGACTGCAGTGATGATAAAACACTACGGCGTGTCACTGTTCACTGCCAGCGAATCTTTGAAACGCTTCTGTAGATACATTTTTAAGCGATTTAAGAAAAAGGTGGTTTTCCATCTAGAAAGCACCCTACAACCCTAACCTGAGGTCTGGCTGGAGTGTCTCACCCTGGAAACCCAACAGTTGGTTCAACATGGGCAGGGCTGGCAGGGGGTCATAAAACACGTCCATGCAGTACTTAAGTTGTTCCCTCCGGCCCCCTCACCACCACCGCATGTTTAGCTATATTAGCTATTAGCTATTCCAAATGTCCGGGGGGACCCGAATCTATCAACAACACGAAGATGTGTTTTGTAAGCTACCCTTTAATTACATTTGTCCTCTATCCTTCTTTTTAGCTTCGGTTTGGTCTCCACTAACTCCTGAGGGATTGTGCCACTTTAGCTGCTGAATGCTTCACCTGCTAGTTGCTAACATCAGATTCAGGGAAAATAGCGTAAAGTGTGTTTTAATATAGCGACATATTGGTGAAAACAGCTGCCTGTTGCTTCTGGAAACTGCACTGAGCGGTGAGAGTAAAGGAAAACAGTTGGCTGCAAACAACCAAAACAATCAGCCGAAAGATGCAAAAATGCTAATAGAGCAACAAAAATCTCTAATTGACGCCATTTGCTTTGCACATGATCATTTCATCCGTGGTTCACACAAAATTCAAATCAGAGTAGCTTCAAAGGTGCGTTGCGCTAAACAAAACATGCTAACTAGCTAGTCCCGGTCTCATAGCACCACTTTTACTCTAGTTTTCAGCTGATGTATGCCAACAGTGAGTATGCTACTTTTACCCACAAAAAGTCAAGAAATGAAGTATATCTACTTCATATTTTTGTACTAAATCAGAAAAATACAAACACATACCTCAAGTTATACTCAGATTAACTGAGCCCCGCTGCATGATATGAGTGCCCCCCCGCCCCCATGGTCCCTGGATATGGTCCATCAAACACTAGTCAGCAAATAGGGCCACTAGCTTCATAGCTAACGGAGCTAATGACCAGCTACATCCAAAGAAGTATAGTAAGCAGCAGTGGTCGGTCACTCTAGCAACATGGTGCCTGTATTTTTGGGGCCACCTTCTGAATTCTGGCCACATCTTACATGTGACGCAGTCAGTGTGGGATATGTAATAACTTGAGTCTACACGGTTTAACTCACCACACACCAGGGCACAACGGAGTCATGTCTTCGCATAAAACGCCCTCCGGTCCCTGTGGCAGCTGATGAATAATTGCAAGCTGTTTTCATTAATAAACTATAAAAGATGCTAAGGGGAAACATTTGCTGTAAGGTCGTGAAATTAGGACAAGCCTCGATATCCCGCCACTGAAACAGATCATCACACCATTTTATCGATCTCTGTGGGGGGGGAAAATGGTCTCCTCTCACAGCCCTTCCAGTTTATTGCTCTTTCCATCCGCCCGTGTCCTCACAGTGAGTTCAGATCTACAGGTAGCTCAGTTTTAAAATCTTCCTTCCTGCACAACGATACAGTCTTTCTTTTTCTTTTTTTTTTCATAGCGAGAGTAAACTTTGCTCAAGTAATTTCACTTCAAAGATACGAGGCCGTGACCAATTTTTTCGTACTCGCCTCAGATTCCCTTCTCTACGCTGGTAATTACACATGGATTTAATTAATGTGGGAACAGGAAGGGAGGAGCGCGGGGGGGTCTTTGAACTGTATGTTTGGAGTCTGCGGAGAGAGAGACGGGGAATTAAAAAAAAAAAAAGAGAGAAAGGGCGCGGAGAGATTAGTGAGCGGCGGCAGAATGACTTATTTTAGATGGCAAATGTGTGCCAGAGCTTAGGCCAAAAAAAATCTCTGGCGGATCCGTAATATGTCAGTCTTTCTTCTGCCGGCCCCTTTATCCATCTGTCCCTTCTGTCTAATCTTTTTTCTTGTCGGGAGTTTAATGTGTCCCGTTCGCCTCTCCATCACACGTGCCTTTGTTGGCCCGCCTTTCGCCGAGGCCCCTCCGGGGACGGCAACTTCCCTCCCTCTCCCTCCTCCTCCTGCCTCCATCCTCCCTCGTTTCCTATTCTCCTGGGCTGCGGAAGCCGGGGGATGATGGGAGGGAGAAAGGAGGGAAGGGCGGCGGTGGGAAACAGACGGCACAAGGCCGCGTCAGCACCGGCCGCCTCTGGAGAACGATAAGACGGCGGGATAATTCGGCACTGACGAAGGGGCTAGTGAGGGATGGAGGGGAATGAGGGAGGGAGATGTAGGTGGGGTGGTGATGGCAGGTGGCCCGTCATTCAGGCGGGACCGGCGTATCCCAGCATTCTTCCTTTTGTGTTGTTGACCCTGTTTTGGACACTTACCCCAAGATTCGACCAGCTGCGTTCCAACTCCGCGGCGGTTTTGCTCCATGCTCCATCATACGGCACCCCCCACCCCCCCCGCCCGCTGTGTTTTGGTGGAATCAAGGGGTTTCGCCCTTCTGCCACGCCTTTGTGACTCGTTGGCCCCGATTTCTCTGTGCACCGACCCTTAAGAAAAACCTGAACTGAACTGTTTGCAGCAACCAACACCATCACACGTTCAACCCATCCAAAGGTTTCCGTTTTCATGCCGCCAACAACAAGTACCGTCCCGATCACCCTCCTGGGCATGTGTGCCGCGTGCGCGCACACAGCAATAACCTCGTCGGTCCAGAGAAATCACAATAAACATTTTTTTGTTATTCATCGTTAAACGCTGTCCCTCACTCCAACCCGCACGTTAATAAGCAATAAACAGAGAAACATAACAGTAAAAACGCCTTATGTTTCCCAAATTACTCAGACGTAACTCATTAATAATGTCATCGCCTCATAAATCTCGGCAGTTTTCCGGTCTGAGATAAGGCGTGGATGCTACTTTTGTCCACATTCTGGGTCTTTTTACGATATTGTTTTCAGTTCAGCAGCGCAAAACTGTGGCCTGTGTTTATTTATCTTTACTTTCAGTGAAATATTCATGCCTCATAAACACCTTTTTTGGTGTTTTTTTTACCACTGGGGGGCAAAAATACTGACACCGTACGGCTGAGGGGAATGTAGCGCCATATGATGGTCGGATGGCAATACGAGAGGCCGAAAATGCTCAAAATGTAGCGTGCGCTTGACGAATATGTATATTTCAAGGTGGCTGCTCCCCTGTCGGTGCTACGCCCTGCTTCTCGGCCACCCACAACCCCCGCATCAAAAGACCCCAACGATCACTTCAAGCTCAGGTGACGCTAGAGCGTTACCATAAAAACCGTCAAAAAAACAAATTTCACTAATTGTAATTGCATCATCTGATTCGGAAAAAAAACATTACTTCTGATCTATTTCCTTCAGATGTCTATTTCTGCGAATCCTCTCCTAGGGGCCGCTGATGAAAACGCTCACGTCCGCGCGTCCGTACGCGGCGAATTAGTATGAGCCATCTGTTAGCGGCGTATTTGTTAATAACGCGAGCGCAGATGAGAGGGAAGAGCGATCATAATGTATCTAGAATGCATAACGCCTTTTTAAGCACCGAAGGGTTTACATCAGAGCCGGCGTGTGGCTGAGGAAGTGACACACACACACACACACACACACACACACACACACACACACACACGACTTCGGTAGCAGGGCGGCGACGTGAATTAGCAATTTACCGCACGGATTAGAGTGTCTCTCTGATATAAAGAGAAACATTGTTTTCAACAGGTGATTTTTTTGATGTCCTATTTCATATTTGCACACACACACACACACACACACACACACACACAGCAATCTGATGCCAACGGCAGCAACTGCAAAGTTGAGGAGGAGAGCGAAGGAGAGAGGAGGCGGAGACACTGATCAATAAAGGTAATTGCGTCCAATGACGGGCATGACTGCCAGCATTACAATCAACGGTGACGTCACCGATCACCTTCTGCAGCAGCAGCCGTCTGCACACACACACACACACACACATCTGTATGCAGAGAGAGGGCAGAGACAACAAAAGAGATGAGAGGAAGAGGTTTGCACAATATGATGAGGGAAGAGAGATGTGACAGAGATTAATTCCGCAAACACTCGTTTGAACCTCACACACACTCTTTATCTCCAACACACACACACATGTCACGACCAGCAGGGGGAACACTTCGCCAAACACTCTCTGTGTGTTTTTTTTGTTTTTCCCTCCCTCCCGAGCCCGAGGAGACGAGAACTTTTTTTTTTCTCTCTCTCTGGCCGAGCCACAAAGTCAACAGTATCGACCGCGGTGTCAAAAATCAATGAGCGCAAAAATCATTTTGGCATCTCCGCGTCGGGTCGGAGCCAAACATATGGCGCCTCGTTTGTATATAAAGGCATTCATACCTCACACAATGAGGGGGGATTAGTTTTAGCTTAACACGCGCACAATGGGTGAAAATGTGACCCGCTGATATTTCAGGGCATTAAATCAGAGCCGCGGCTCCGATGTGGCACAACATTGGCCGAGGCCCCAGGTGTCCCGGAGAATTTAAAGCGGAGCTGACCTTTGATGGAAACCTGCTCGGGGGGCTTCCAGGCCACGATTCCCGTCCAAATGTTGTTGATCATCTGCATCAGCTGCTCCCTTTGTGCACGCCGCGGGCGCCAGGAACGGCCTCGCACCGTCGGTGATTGATGAATAAGATGAAGACGAACGAACGCAAAGAAGTTATGACCCGGTTTGGACGATCGTGCTTGGATTCGGATTTTCAGCTTTGTACAGTCACATTGCAGTCAGACAATACTAAGGTGCAGCAGCTATTGTGCTAATGTTAGCATGCTGATTGCGGGTTTTATGGGGGGGGGGCGGGTTCTTGGCGGGTTGCAGCGACTTCCACGTAGAGAGGTGACACTGAGGTCGGGCAGCTGGCCAAGAAACAGTCCCACGCTTAACCTGTGTAATGCTGCAAATAGTAACTTTTGGGTTTTTTGTAGTTAAGTTAATTTTGAACTTTGCAGTAGAAATGGCCCGCCAGTCCCTAACATTGATATTTTTTCTTGTTGTCACGTCAATTCTTGGAATATCATCAAATGAATTATACGCCTATGATCTGCTCAGCCCAAGATAAAAGGTTATGTTGGCGAATAAACCATTGTAATTCATAAAAGTGTTTGAAATGATCAAAAATGCAAAGACATAAATCAGACACAAACTATTCTGAATGTAGAATCATGAACAAAATAACCATTCACACTAAATAAATAAGTTACTTTCAGTTTCTCCCAAATTTGCCTGGATCTGGAGAGACAGAACGTCTGACGATGATGATGTTTTAGGGTGATCTGAGAACAGATACGCCATCAAAATCTGAGTCGTTCTGAAGAACGCGCGGCAGTTACAGAAC
Organism: Acanthopagrus latus; assembly: GCF_904848185.1. Taxonomy (NCBI): domain Eukaryota; kingdom Metazoa; phylum Chordata; class Actinopteri; order Spariformes; family Sparidae; genus Acanthopagrus; species Acanthopagrus latus. Next base: position 16,486,999 of record NC_051048.1, read on the forward strand.
GGCACCTTCACGCGCTGCAAGATGGTCAAAAGAGTGCATTAATCAGGTGGTTTTTTTACGACGGCTTTAACGTGCGTCAGTCAACGAGAACTGAGAGCCATCAGCTTAATGATGTGGGGTTTGCAGTCGGCTATGACTTGGGGGGGGTTCTGCAGCTCGGCCGGGGAGGGGAGCCGCCGATGCCGGACAAGGGTAAAAAGGTGGGGAGACACCCGCACTGTGTGATCTGCATGAAAAGCAAGCAGGGGGTGGACGCAGAGCTCTCTCCTGGTTGTCCTCCCCTTTCTCTCCCCTCCAAACTCCTGATCCACGTGATCCAGTAATGGAGATTAATGCACACTGGCACTGGAACAAGTTTAACACACACACACACACACACAGAGTATGATGGTGAGAAAGGCAGAGAGAATCTAAAACAATAGAGTGTGTGTCCTGTGCAGGGAAAGAAATGAGGACAGAGATGAAAGATAGAGCAGATTCAGAAACAGGAAAATGCAGCACCAGACACTAACAGGGATTACACCATCGTGGGGTCTCTCTCTCACACACACACACACACACGCACCCTCAGACTGTGTGTGTGTGTGAACTCCATCAGGTAAGTGAGGTGTTAAGGAGGCTGCAACATCCAGCTTGCCTTCCTAAACGCTTCTAGGTCGAGGTTATGGATTTATGATAGCTCCGCTGAGCACTGTGGCATGCTTTATTTTTTTTTTTTCCTTGACTTTTGGGGCATGAGCACACACACACACACACACACACACACACACACACACACGATGGCAGAAGGACGCGGACAAACCTCTTCATTTATGCAGGCGGTAACTGGGATGACAGGATGAGATCACACTGGCCCGCCGGCTACTGTTACAGTTGCATGTGTCAGGTGAACACATGTCCCCGTTCAGCCCCAGTTTCTCGGCGGAAGACAGCCCGGCGCTATAGAGTTACAGCCCGGCCTCGTTCACGCCACTTCGCTGCCACAAACACGCGGAAACCGGCAAGAGGCCGCTGACGGCTGGGGTTACAGTGGCCTATTTACAGGGGGAGACTTGGTCAGTTACTGGCGGGAGACGCCGACTAGGACACATGCAGGTAGGATGAGGACAAGTGAATGCAATGGGAGACGCAGTAAAAGAAGAAGAGGTCAGTTAGATACACTGTATAGGTTACATGTACAAATTAGGGATGCATGACATTATTAACATTTACACTGATATAACGAGCCAGTAAGATGATGTTGTGATTATGCACACGTGACTAAGTATCAGCATTTTTCCTACGCACAGCGAGTGTGTGCATTTTCAAAACCGCTGTATTTCATGTCCACATCTGTCAGTGGGCGGCCATGAAGAGAGTAAAAATGAGAAAATGAAAAAGAAAATATCAGTAGTCGGTGACCCGCAAAAGATCTAATAGTGTGCATCTCATAAAAATGTGTATTTTACTTTAGATGTACTTCTTTATTCTTGATCAAATGCCTCCGAGTTTATCGACATGACATCGAATGAACCGGAAGCGAAAGTGCATACAACACTACGCTAGCTGCGATTTGAGGCTATTTCAGTACAGCTGTACTTTGAGCTGGATGCTAACATCAGCTTGCTAACATGGTCAAAATGATACTGCTTACATTGCTGTTGTTTATATGTACCAGTTTAATTTAACATTTTAGCACACTGACAAGCTAATTAGCACCAAAAAAAGTAGCCAACTCAGGCAGACGGGAATGTTAGTTTTGTAGGTATGGTATTTGTAGGTATTTTTTTTGGGGGGGGGGGGCGGCCCTTTTTGAGAGATCAACTCTTTAGCAAAGTTGCTCATTTACACATTCAGAGGTTATAGAGCAACGTTACCATTCACCTGTTGTCGTGCACCTGGCCACCAATTGAATGTGAACGTTCCTTTTTAGCTCTGCTTTTGGTCTCCACCGACTCCTGAGGAAAATATCTGGTCTCCGAGCCGCTAAAGGCTCCGCTATGTTCACAAGCTAGCTGCTATCAGTTTGGTGCTAAGCAGTGCTGAGACTGTCACCCAACCAGCTACTACCATGGCTAGGGGATTTAGCAGAAAATGTTAAGTTTTTTTTTTTTTTTAAGTCTGAAACAAGCAAATTAGAGGCAGTCACAAATTTAAACCTGGACTAATGTGAGGTTAAGAATGTTATACATTTAGTGGTCTCACCCATTCATGTTGTCAGAGCTTAGACAGTCACATCTGCATTTCACACAATCCAGTGAGTTCCTCGCTTCCTAATCTGCTTAATAGACATGAACAGATTGGCGCTGTCAGTGCAAGCATGTGGCTTGAGGTATTAATAAAAAATGATATGATGCGTGTTTGTGCAAAAAACATCTGTGCCATCATCGAGTGACTAATGACAGACAGTGGCTGAATATTTCTAAATGTCAGGGATCGCCAGGGGACACGAGCAAATGTAATATTACGTCCTCAGCATGTGCACAGCATTGGATCGCGGGTTACAGTGAACCGTTTTGGGCTCTTAAATTGCTGCAATGTGCGGATTTCTTCAAGGTTCTTGAAAGGAAATGACCCTGTGAAACTTCGCCTTAAATATGACGCCCTGTTTGTAAGGACTGTAGGAAACTCAACTCTCTTTTTGGATCATCATTGTTTTACAAATGGCCTGTTGTATTATATTAGATCCATTAACTTAAACTGAAATAACTTATTCAATATGAAGAAGAATCACAAGAAATATGATACCTTTGGCACCAGAATTTGCGCTGATCAGCCTCATTAAAGGATGAGCAGGTGAAGTGAAACACGATGATCTCGTAACAATGTTCAGTGTGCGACGGATACCACTTCCCGCCCAAACACTATTGCACGCCAAGTACATCCCCTCGCGGAAACAACAATCCTGATGTTAGCGGCCCTCCCAGTGGGACAGCACGTTTGACCACTCAGCAACACCTCAAGGAGTCAACATCGCCGGAACGAGTCTGTGGAAACAGGACCTCCGGGAGTGTCCGGTGGTTTCTGTCACCAGAGTGTTGGTGCAGATCCAGTGGGCTGTGAAGCGGGGTCTCACGCCATTGCTATGAGTGGGTGTACTTGGTCTGCCACCGTGTTTAGGTAGGCATCCCAAAATGATAAAACTGTAAGCGGAGGTTAGTTACCAATTTTTGGATTTGGGACTAACTGTGACGCCATTATGCAAGTAATCAGCCGTGTGTGTTCATGAAGACCATCATTAAGAGTGTGTGCTGCTTTAGCAAAATGTGTTAACTCTGACCTTGACCTTTGGCCTGACCCTGAAAGAGATAGAGAACTGTCATGTACCACTTGAGGATCACATTATGGTTATTCTTTTTCCATGTGTTCATAAAGCTGCAGATGGACCTTTAAAGCTGTATAAGATGAATCTTTGATGTACATACACGTCTGTTAAATAACCTAGAATAATGTTCTGTGTAATCTTACCATTCTGCCCGACTGTCTGAGTGCTACCAGCAGTGAAAAGCAAGTCCTGCACCAACATCAACAAGTCAGTATTTTGATCCTGACAGCATGTGCATCTGTGGGTACTGTCGGCCTGGAGCATCCTCTCACTCTCCTAACACGGTGTGACGGAGCAGAACACACTCAGGTGAAACACCCTTGGTGGAAAACCCTGTCTTGGAGCGCCCTCTGTTGGACCCATTGCGTGTTGCAGCGTCACTTAAATCCTGCCCGAGAAACTGTGGACCTCACACAGAAAAGACTCGGGAGTGTTCTTAAGTTATTCCTTCTAGAAGATCACAATGATATTGACCACAGTAACTGATGCATTTGCACAAAATGTGATTTGAAATGTAGTGATTTATTTCATGCTAAAGCTTAAAGTTTGATCAATATAAACCCCCAGAAAGTAACAGTAATAAATACAGCAAATCAGTCAGAATATAATCATACAGCAAAAATAATTTGCACTTATTTGAAAAAAAAAAGAAAGAAAGAAGAAACTCAAGTAATAAAAGAGATATGAAATTCTATTTCTCATACTGTGGAGTGATTCAGTACAGATTGTTATCCGAGCACTTGAGGACAGACCAGAGTACATCTGTTCAGATAACGGTGAGAAATTAGATTTGATGTGTTCGCGAAGGCGGGAACAGATCGGAGATACATGGAGGATACATTCATTGTTTTTGGTCAGCTATTTATCCACGGACGCTGAATGAATCTCAGAACGGGATCATCAGAAGTCTCAGCACGGAGAACCTACGAACAGCAGTGATTATAAACAGGAGGAGCACAGAGCGGAGATGTTTTTCAGGAGTGTCACCTGCGTTTCATGCAATCCCTGGACAGCAGATAAGTGATTCCTCCACAACTGGAGTGAAATCCACACCGGAGTACAATTAGAGCAGGTGCTGTAAACCTTTCCATAGGGGGGCTTGATTGCATATCTAGAAACTGACACTATTGTAAAATGCAGGATTTGATTTTTTTTTTCTCCACAAAGCTTCCATGTGTACAGTTCAGGAAAAAACATTGATTGTTTCCAGTGTCTAATAATCTCTAACTAGGCCCGTTAAGGTACAAAGTGAGACGCATTTTGCACCTCCAACCCTCTCAGTCAAACATTAAAGAGGGCGTTAAGAATGCGCCATGACATTATCTATTTTTTTTTTATTTTCCAATAAATAAATGCTGCGATTTTCTTCAGAACTATTCAGAACTTACGCTTATCTTGGAAAAGTGCTCAAAACACACGCCGACGCCCCGCTTTGACATTCTGTACCGCCGCCACAACCCGCTTTGGTTTTTCCTCAGGTTCAATTCATATACACGCACACTCTTCACACACACACGCAAGCACACACCAATAAAGACAGATGCTGCAAGACATCCACTCAGTAGTTAGCACATGACTTCGAGAACAGATAATGTAACAAATGCATATGCCTGTCTGAAAAGAACAACAATCCACAAGCAGCTTAAAACAACTCAGCAGAATAAACATCACTTGTATATTTATGTAAACTTAACCGTAACCAATCATGTGCTTGTAAGCGTTTTATACCCCGCCTATATATACTAACATCGGAAAGCAGCGTTTTGGTGCTTGGTAAAAACAAAGCAAAGTCCACCATCAATCTGTTTGCGGGTGGTGTTTATTAAAGGAACAGTTCACCGCAAAATCAAAGTTCAGTCATTATGTCCTCTTGACGATGGCGAGGTGAAGTTAGGAAATGCTGCGAAGCTGTTTTGCTGTGAAGCTCCAGAAATGGTTTGTGAACTATGAAACTTCACCCTGCTTTCCGTCGGCATGGGGTTGAGTAGATAATGGCTACGTTTCTGAGTGAACTGTTCCTTTAAAGTAAAGCAAGCAAGACCCGCTAAACTGCTGCGAGTGGACGAGAGAGCCGTCTGGTTGTAGTTGTTTCCAAACACCATTTACCGGCTGGAGTGCACAGCTCGTAATCAAATCACTGTCAACAGTGTAAACATAAGGTTGGACTAGTACCAAGTTCAAGGAGCTTTGTCTGGACTTCCAGAACTAAAATGAGAAAAAGAAAGACGGCAACCCTCAGAGGACAAGACTTGCTGGAGGAGGAGGAAGGAATAAAAGGAACATTAGAGCCGTAGGAGCGAGAGAAAAGGAAAAAGAGCAAGGAAAAGACCAAAACCAGAAGATGAAAAAGTGAAATTGAGCAGAGAACGACGCGCCAGTTCCACAGAGAGGCAACTGTCCAGGCCCCGCAAGGCCCATCTTTATTCTTCAAAAGGACCGAAGGAGGACCCGTCTCCACCCATCCTCTTTCCATCCCTCCATCCCCCGTGGATGACTTGCATTTGGTGAGAAACGATAGAGCCCAGCGACTCACACATACCCACTGAGGGTGCAATTCCATGGGCAGCATGTGCGTCCTGCTGCGTGGTTCGTCTCCCGGTGAGCCAACAAACACACAGACACACACGCAAAGCTCATTAAAAAAGACCAACCAAGCAGAGGAGATGGGGGACAATTATCGGGATCAGTCAAGTCAGAACCAGTCTCCAAAAAATAATCGAATGAGAGACTTGCACATGATGTGAAACAGGATGTTGCCGGGCCCACGGCGAAGCACCTTGACTTAGCCGAGACTGTGGTAGAAAAATAGCCGAAGTCCTGACGGTAGAGCTATTCTGTCTGTGCCTTTCTTTTTGCTGATCAAGACATTTTTCTTTTACTTGATCAAAACATTCCTGACAATTGAATCCCTCCTATATTCCTCACAAAGTGCCTATTGTGAAACTCAAAACACCAAGGACCAAAATGTCTGCTCAGGTAGGAAAACAAGACTTTAAGAAGTTTCGAGGACTTTGTTTAGTGTTGTAATAACTCTTACATCTTTGTACAATAAGAAAGTCAGTATATTATATATTATTATTAACCAGTTTAATTAATTTAATGTCCCCATCCTTTACAGTCTTAAGTGTTATCCGAGGCCTGGTCACCCGAGAAAGTGAAGCAGCGACGCTGTGTGGCTCTAGAAGTTTGATGATACCAAGAGGCTGCAAGTCGCTTGCACTCAACACAAAGGGACATCTTCAAACTGCTTTTCATCAACTGTCATAAATGACAAAGAAAATCAGTAAGTCCTCACACATTTGAGAAGCTCGATGATTGACAATTTTGCTTGAAAAATGACAAACGATTCACAAAGCTCTTTTTTTTCCTGCCACTTTTTCAGTTAAAGATGTTCATTAGTTTGACAACCATTAAACAATAAAACGGTTGACTATTTGGTGTTGGTAGCTCTGGTAATGATTTCTTGCCGGGCCAGTTGATGAACAACTGCCAAGCTATTTGATGAAATGCTAACCAACCAGGACACGTTAGCCTGTCCCAATGGCTCACCAAGCTTCTGTTTTAGTTCCTGTGCGCTTGGCCAAAACCACCCTTCGACATTTTGCTCTCCTGTTTGTACATCATTATTATCAACAGAGTTCCAGTGAAGAGAGCTGCATGCTAACTGCTTAATAATTGTCCGAAAGCAAACTCATTAGCTTGGCTGCTAACGGTTCACCAAGTATTTTCAAGAGACAATAACTGTACCATCCACCATCCTTTGTGGAGCAGTTTATTCTCCCACAGAGGATGTTATTTAAAATTGGATGGTGCAACTCAACCAATAAGCTAATACTTTCCTCCATTTTGGACTCTATGGTTCACCTTTCCTTAGACGTCAGCATTTACCTCGTCTTAACAGCTGCAGATTCCTCTGGAATTAATGAATTCTGACATTTTAAATCCCGGCGCGACCAGGCCTTCAGAAGAAGCAGCGGCTATTTAATATTCTGACCATGACTCAGCGGATTCATCAAGCTGGATCAAAATTAGATGTTTAGAGATATGAAGACGCGTGTCTCTCTGTAAAACCGCTCACACACAGCTCTTTGATACATTCCACTTCTGTTACTAATGAAATGTAAGCGGCACTGAAAAAAAAGAAATGAAATTAAAGACCTGAAAAGGGAATCATACACATAAAAAAAGTTAAGTATTATGAATACCTGAGAAAGATTTTCTTTTTTTTTTTTTTTTTTTTTTTTAAACAATGAAAAATATGCCATAAACAGAGGCAAGGGGATCAAAAAGCGGGTAAAGGAGGGCTCGGACATAGTCGACAGAGAAAAAGAGACTCTTTGTTCCAAGACTCGGTGGTTCCCCTCACAACATTACATTCAGTTACATCAACCATACCTTGTTTTTTTCTTTTCTAATTCAGCCAATCGCCCACTCTGATCTAAAACAAAAGGGGGAGAAACGCAGCAATCAAGAAGCTTTTTCTCCCTCAGTCTTAAGAAGTGTAAGTAATATGTGAAAACCCTTAGGCTTACATATACACACATACAATCTCAGACACACGCACATACACACTCTCTGTTGATCTCCACTGGACTTATTTCACATGACTGAAGCCGGCCCTTGTCTTTGCAGCCCTGGCTGTAGAGTCTCGTTAAGGCCAGCTCGTTAGGAGAGGCAAGTCTCCGTGGCAACAGCTGGGTGACATCGGGTCTGTTGTGCGACGTCCGACAAATTGGATGTCATTTGCCAGTAGTAGGATATAGTGTGTTTTTGGTTTAAAGAGTCAGTTGAGCAGCAAGACTTTGATGCATTGTTCAGTCTTATGACGAGAACAGGAGGAGTGTGTTCAGTTCCAGGCCGTCAGTGTTTAGAAGAAAAACACCTGCCTGATTTTCAGTCTCCGTACCCTCTGATGTGACGTCTCAGAGTGTGTTAGCAAGCTAAACACACACACACACACTCCCACGCGTCTTGTCAGTAGCAGTATCTGTATCAGTAGAACTTGTCATCGATGCGGAAGTGTGGCCTGGTGACATCGTCAGGGTTGAGGAAGACCGATATGGATTTCCCAGGGTTCTCGGTGACCAACTGCTGCAGTCGCTGTGCCAGCTTGTCCTCCGAAGGCGAGATGATGCCGTTGGCTGGGTGATGCCCGGGGGAGCCGTGGCCGTTGGTGCTACCTGTTAGCTCCTTCTTCAGCTGGCCCGCCTGCTGGGCTTGGTCCACAGCAGCCCGGAGGTGCTCGCTGGGATCCGAGCGCACGTGGGCCAGTTTCCTGGCGACGAGCAGCGCCTGGCTGTCTGTCAAGTGCTCCAACATGTTGCACTGGGGCAGAAAGTAGTTTGGGCAGTTTTTACCCAGGATGCAATGAGCCAGGTCATCCAGGAGACCCAGGAGGAGGCGGCCAGGGGTGTCGGGGTCAGGGCAGGACAGGTAGGCGGCAGGGAGTCGGTCACAGGCCCAGAAGAGGAGGGTGCGCAGGTGATAGAGGCTGAGGCCTGTGCGTGGGCGGGCCAGGATGCGAGACAGCACGGCTTTAGCAGCTTGGAAAGCCTGGGCCATGGGGTAGGGGATGCACTTCTTCAGCTGAACCTGGGAATAAAAGAAACAGAGGACCGACGCATTAAGCAGGAACAGGAAAAAGACATTGTGGTAAACTTAACACCACATTACCGATACCACACATACACGTACCAGATGGAAATGTTGCACCAGTATTTTAAACTTAAAACCAAGTGACACCAAAACAAAAGCTTTATTAACAATCCCCTCACCTCGCTGCGTGAAAATGCCAGCCTCCACTCTCTGTCGGGCCGACCACCCAGCGGGGAGCAGCAGGGCAGCAGATAGAAGCCAGATATTGCCTCCTCCTCTGTGATTTTACCATCCCAAAAGTGGTTGGCGGTCAGCCAGCCTTGGGCTACAGCGGGCCAGCCCCGGAATGACACCACAGGCAGCAGGTCGTATAGCACCCGGCTGGAGCCTGCCTGCAGAGACGATGGTGGTGAACATTAATGCGCTCTGTGTTCTTTAACACTTGGCTCGAACGCTGATGTCACAAAAACATCTTCTCTAATGAGCAATTAAAAAGCACAACTCAAACGTTCCAGTTTTCCCATGGAGATGTTGACAGTGAGTAGCGCCTTGACAATACCTGACGTAACAGGAATGGGAACAATTTTGTTTCCAGTCTGTACCTGGAGGATGATGGTGGTGAGGGGTCCGTTCCTCTCCAGTCGGTCCGGACTGGGAATGCCTCTCTGGGGGCTGCGCCTCAGCTCCTCCACAGCCTCGCTCACCACACCCCAGAACCAGTCCGTCACCAGGCTGGGAGAGAAGTAGCATCCGTCCAGCGACTGAGGGGAGCCCAGAGAGGGCACTGAGCCTTTACCTGAGTAGGGAAAGTCAGGGATGAATGCTCTGTCCTTGGGCAAGATACTGAACTCTCTAGATGGGTGTTCTATCAGCGTTTCAGTGGTGAATGGATGAGCATGGAAATATCAGGGGCAACTGTGTATAGAAATTGCTGTATGAGAAGTGGGAAAGTGTTTACATGCGCTTTGGGTGGTAAGGAGAGTAGAAATGTGCTGTATAAATGCATTTCTATTGAAACTGTGATTTAGTAAACCAGAGATCCCTTATTAATGGCCAACATCCAGTGGTGGAGCCTGAAGGGCCCTGGGAGGGATGCTGTTTCACTCATAACAAAACTAATTGCATATCTTTGTTAGGGCTGGTTGAACTTGGAACAATACAACAGTGAGTAGTTCATCTACAATTCAGACTTACAAAAATCCATATTAGATCTATTTATTGCACTCAAGTTGCAGGATTCCATTGAAAACCAATTCACCACAGAGTACCAGACACTTAGACACTTGCGGCATTTAACAGCTTAAATTTGACTAAGGTGAAACCATTTTGTCTGGTATTTTCATCCTCAAGTACAATGTGCTCTACCTGTGCACTTCTTGCTTGTGAATAATTGTGTTAAGCATAAAACACTGGTCTGTAATATCATCCTCAGATTAAGTGATAACATAGTATTAGCTTATTTCAATCCCACAGAAAACCTTTGGGCTCCTTCAGGGTACAGCATGCTGTGTGAAACAAAGAAAGGAGACAGTGCTGTGCTGCAAAGACTTGTAGTTTTTACCCTCTTTCTAAACTTTCAGTAGCATTATGGGGTTTTACATGTTAATGCTGTCGACTAATCCTCACTGTATCACCCCCTCCTGCCAGTGCAAATGCACCAACAAAAGATCCTGTGGGAGATTTTCTGTTACGACTAGGAAATGTAGCGAATGTGTATTCCAAATTGCTGAAAATTAAAGAGATTCATATCAATAAATGTCTTCACTTTCCCTCATCGTGGAAGTTTCGCACTCCCGAGCGTGTGGCAGATTGATGTCGCGGTGCGATCTGGAAGCCGCTGTGTAATCTCGAACTTTTGATTGTGAAGTTAGACACATAAAACGTTTCAGCGCGTATTTCCTCGCTTCACCTATCTGAGGAGTTGAAAGAACTGCTTGGGAGGGTGAAATTGCATCACAACATCATATATCAAATTATATCAGTGAAACATGAATACAATTCAATCAGTTCTCATTCCCTCCACTCTGCACTGCAACAGTACCTTCATCATTGCCTTCTCCACCCCTCCTCTCACTTTTCATCATTCCATTTCTTGTACTTGCTTACCAGCCCTCCTTTCTGTCTGTTCCTACTTCAACCATTCACCTTTTTTCGTCCTCATTACCAATTTCTAACCCTAACCCTTCACTGTTCTTCCTCTACCTTTGCAATCATCATCCTACTTTTTCCACTTACCCATCTCTCCCTCTTCTTCCTCGTCTTCCTCAGTGAGAAGTCCATTCTCCTCCTGGCAGCAGACACTCCAGCGGGACAGGATGTTGGAGTCACAGAGGCGAAGGCTGAGCCACGAGTGGCAGGGAGGGGAGTGCCTCATGTCCAGGGTGACCGGCTGGTTGCGGTCATGGAGCTTAAGCGCGGGCACCAGCAGTGTGAAGTCCAGGTCGAAGTCCGCCCCCTTGGCGTAGTCCCCCAGGTCCTCGGGGTTGAGGTCCAGGACCCCCTCCCGTGCCCCGCCTGACAGGAGCAGGTACTCGTTGGCCACCGGGAGGCGCTGGTCTACCTTCTGGACTAAGCCTGGAAGGCAGCGAGGGAGAGACCACAGAATCAATCACAGTCAGCAAAATTCAAATTCAGAGAGCGTTTGGTATGTGTGGAAATGTGAGGGGCGATGAACGGAAAAGGTTCTGAGAAGTGCTCTCTCCAGCTCACAGATGCCTACACACATTAAAATGCATTTCATATTCAGATGCACACACAAGCTCTGAGTATGCACGCCGAGCGCACTGGGACAGAAAACAGCAGCAAGTGGGTGAGCCTGGGAAATTTTCAGCTTAGATTTGTTTTAAGAAGGTGCTGCATATATTTATGAGTCCGAGCCGCAGTGATATTGACACGAAGGGGGGGTTTAATTGTCTCAGCTGACCACGAGACACTAATGATAATTCCAGTGGAACGTCCGCATGTGTGCTAAGCCTGGCCATCTAATTCAGCTTGCGTACACTGTGTACTCTATACAGCTATATCACAACTTACTTCTGTTAAAAATCAGCAGTAAACAAGCGTAGGAAAATGACTAATCGTACACTTTCAGCTTATTGCATTTCTTCGTTGTTTGGTTTGTTAATTGCAGACATCTGGAAACACAGCAATATCACTAAAAGAAAGTCTGGTGGGAGACAGAAATATGAGCAATCAGATCATCATCTTATTAAATTCATATTACATTTCGGGCTCGGCTGCACTTCATTTTCCAGAGTGCTAAAAAGTATTCCGCACCCTCCTCTCTGGACAGTTTATATGAGAGAAACCCGAGCCTCCAAATCCCTTTATGGCTACTTAGCTGTGTTGTAAACTTCCCGGGCTCCGGGGCCCGTGGGAGTCGCAGAACTAGAGTCAAGTAAATTATGTTTTTGCCAGCTTAAAAGAGCAACTGGGAAAGGCTTGATCCTACGGCCAACTGTACACTGGTCTGGAGCTCACTGTTACGGTAGCAATGATAGGTCATAGGTAAAGAGCGGACACTTAAAATCCCCTCACAGGGGAGAGATTGTGGGAGCTCGAGTTCGAGTGTTTATCCCCTGCAGGGCGGTTAAGTGGCTGCAGGCAGCTGAAACAGGGGCATCAGACCAAGCCAGCAGGCCATGGCTGGGGGCACAAAGCTCCCAACATGACTGCTCTGATCCAATTACATGGGCACACAGCCTTGGTGACATGTTTTCATGTTAAGGTGTGTGTGTGGGGGTGGAAGTTTAAAGAGATAAAACCACTGAATTTAACACAACTCTTACATCGTCCTTGTGAGTGTACTGATGTTAATAAATTATGACTAACCAATCATGGTCTGACAGAGGAACATATTTTTTCAAGAGAGCAGCATCCGCATGCACAGAATCTCATGCAATCATTTGCTACTTTACATCAAATAGGGTAAAACAGTTTGGTGGAATATATATAAAAAAGGGGGGGGGAAACATACAGAGACTCAAAATGAATGAGCAACTAAAGCAAGACTCAAAGCCAAATGTGCTGACGAGGCGCTCTCCAGTGCTTTGCTTTGAAATGGAGCAAAGGGAAAGTGCTTGTTTGACGCAACCACTGGGGGAGCACTCCAAGAAAAGAAGAGGAAAAGAAAGGAAGAGGAAGGTATCTGACAGGGCACCTTTGGATGTTATTTTTAACATCCAATGGTATTTCTCAACAGAATACGCCCATCTCCCTCTACGAGCACCTCAGTTGTTAACTCGAGCGCTACAGTTCCTCGCGATCTTCAACCTCTGATGTCTCCCATGACACTCGTAATAAAGATCAGAATATGTAGAGAATGGGATGTTAGGGGATGAGGTACTATTGCATGTTAAGTCCTCAGCGAGTGGTCGAATAGAGGCTCCCATAAATTTCTGACTCGTGGAGCTTGTTGGGAATGTATGTGGCCTAGTAGGGAGCTCTTCAGACTTGCAAACACAAACAACTTCTCACCTTTTTCTGCATTTATTTTAAATCTATATTTTGATTTACAGAAGAAAAAAGTAACTTACCATATAAATAAAAGTGATGCTATAGTTGGACATTGAATGGTTAGCACAGGGTTTTTAGGGTAACCTAAACCAGGTTAACCACTAAACCTTGCTTGGCATAACTGCACTTTTTAAAGCTATAGTCAGTGATTCCAATCCAATAAAGTTTTTGTCAGTGAAACAAACAAAAAGAAAAAAACAACAAGGGAACCAATTACACCTCTCTCTCTTTCTCTGCTTCTGCCAGCATCTTCACCTCTACCACGTCCTCGCCCACAAGGAACAAAACGTAAACACCATCGGAGATATGACCTTTGCAACTTGGTATCGAAATATCTCTCTTGTGACAGCAGACCTCACATCTTCCCCATGAATTATTTGCCTTTGCCTGGGTTATGCTACCAACTCGGGCAGCAGATGCTCTGGATTCTGCCATATTTCTCTTGCGGTCAGCTATCTAAGCCGTTAGTGTTGCTGCCTTGGCAATGGACATTTTTGCAGAGATGATTCGGTGAAGTGCTTAAGGTGATGAAAGGTACACACAAGCCTCATAGGATGAATACTTCATCAATATGCAACAGTGTGCATGTCCTAAATAAACTTTTACAAACTTGTTACAGTCTATCACATTGAACTCATCTCTCCTGTATCTGAGGTAAGTGTTTGAACTTGAATCATGACTAATCAATTATCAGAACTTGAAATCTATTGGGCTGGAAAAGGGGAAGAAAAGAGGGTAGAGACACTGGACTGGCAGATCAAAGCACAAAAGAGAGACCGTGTCAGAGGGTGGAACAGATCAGACGCCAGCCAAAGGGCAACGAGTTTGAAGCTGCGACTCCTCTGATTTGTTTGGTTTTTATCTGCCACTGATAAATTGGGTCAAATAGGCGAGGAGGAGGAAAAGGGGTGATGAAAAAGAGAATAAAAAGCGCATCTTATCTCTCCAGCAGGGACTTCAGTGAGAGACGGGAGCGCAGAGGGAAAAACTGTATCAATTAGCGAGGCTTCTTCAATCCCCACGCTGGCTGCAGTAAGTTTGAGTTCGTTCCAAGGAACACAATCTACTTTTTTAATCCAAACTCTCAAATTGACACGCGCGCCTGCTTTACTGGGCATCCGCCAGCGAGCACACACACACACACGCACGCACGTACGCACACATGGGAGCACGCAGGAACACACTCTAACATATATGCCTGTAGACACACACAGTTTGAGAATAGAGCTGGAATGGAGACCGTCTAGGCTGGTTTCACAGCCACGGATTAAACCTAATCCTATAAGAAATGTCTTTGAATGTAGATTTCCATTAGAGGGAAGTTTTCCGATAGGAGTTATTTTCAGACTGGGCCCAATTCCGTGCCTGTGAAGTGACTATTTGATGGCTATTGGTTACTCTGTCAGTCTCAGAACCTACCTGGCACGGCATCCTTTACAAGCCGAGGCTGATCCACCTCTCCAAAGAACTAGGGCAGCACCTAGCATTTATACTACTGTCGATTCATCTGTTGATTATTTCCAGATGAATCGATTAGTTGTTTGGTCTATAAAAGGTCAGAAAATGGTGGAAAGTGTCAATCAGTGTTTCCCAAAGCCCAAGATGACATCCTTAAATGTCTTGTTTTGTCCACAACCGTCATATAGGAATAAAGAAACCAGGACATATTCACATTAAAGAAGCTGGAGACTTTTCCTTTCTTTCGTCTTAAATTCTAAAAAAACAGTCATAAAATCCAACTCATAAAATAATAATCCATCATAAAAACAGTCTGTGATTAATTTAGCAGATGATAAATAATCGATTAACTGATTAATCGTAGCAGCTGTACAAAGAGCAGGGTTGTTTTCTTTCGACCATTTCCTGTTAAATGTTTTAAAAACTCGAATGAAAAATGTATTTTCCTCTTTTGTTAACCACGTCAGCCATTGTTAAATGGGACGGTCTAGACTTTGGAGCATTTCCTGGTTGTCTCACCAGATGTTTCAATGAGGTAATAATTCTGAGCTCGAATTTTTTCTTCAAAACCACATACTGCCTCTTTAATGCATCGTAATAAATAAAACAAGACTTCGTACTTGAACATCTGGTCACGGTAAAATCATGACCCAAACTCTCAAAGTTAAGAATCATGTGTATGGTGCAATCAGACAGCAATCATGATGTTTTCCAAGTCTTTCAAATGACCTGCCCCCAGAGACGAGACTGGGGAAAAAAATATCAATATCTTATTTTAACATCAATAAATCATCACTTTACTTTAATCCTGGGAGATAACTGTGATTACCATAAACAAACAGCAGAAAGATCTGGAGCTGCTGCCCACCTCCACACTGCATTTCACTTGAAGAAATGTAAAGATTTCAACTGGTTTTGCTTGGAGTTTTATTCTAGTTTTTTACAATTCTGGCTATGAACATGCATAGTTAGTGTGATAAGGGATGGCACAAGTTTAAAGACTAAAAGCGACAAGGAAAAGGGGGATAAACAAACATAAACAACTAACCCCCCCTTTTTTTGACAACGATAAATGAGGTTTAGGGGGAATGTAGTCTAAACCATGAAAGAACAAACACTCTTAAATAAAGCAGGGCTCCCCCTTCAATATATTCAACGAGACAGGGCAGCCCTCAAGTCTCTGCCATGCATTAAAATATAAAAAAGATATCATTAAAATGCCATCGTTTAAAAACTAATTTACCATGATTCCAAAATCAATAGATCATTTATTTGCACGAGAGCTCTATTCTGTCATCCACCTTGGGAGTTTGTTAACAGTGCTGTGTTGTACATCACTGATTCATATTAAATGTACTCAAACACATCATTACAGCATGGCCCCACATATTAACAGAGACCACCTGCATCAGGTGCTTGAATTGAATTTCATCAGTTTTTCACCGCTTTCTATAAGAGCTGGTTTTACGATGCTTTACAAGTACAGTATAAAAGACAAGTATAGTTATACTTTTCTGAAAATGAAACAATTGCACAGACACACATCTACACCAAATACAAAGACTATACTCTGCCCTCACAGGTGCATTCAGACACGCCTGCTTTCAAAATGAAGCTACAAAGTAACACTGCTGAGGGAGAAATCCCCCCTGAAGCAGAGCAGCGGCATCATGGGAGAGACGTCCTTTCTCCTCGCAGCCGGAGCGGAGTGAAAATATTCTGCCACACACCTCTAGTTTGATAGACTCCAAAAATAGCGCCGCAAATCTCTCTGGAAAATGGGATTTCTCTAAATAAGCCGATGACTTCTATATGCTGCAGCTCAAGAGGGCTGCAGAAGGAGGGAGAGGGAGGTCTGAAACTGGGACTCCATTCTAACAAATGAGATATAGGGAACACTAGTAATCACATTCTTCTGGATTTATTTAGATTTACTGGTCCGCTGACAGTCGACAATACCCTCTCATCTTACTGAATGTGCATATTAACAGGGATGAGCTGAACATCCCCTGTAAGAGTGTGTGTGTGTGTGTGTGTGTGTGTGTGTGTGTGTGTGTGTGTGTGTGTGTGTGTGTGTATATATATATATGTACATTATTCATATATCTACCAGCCTGAAAACACCTGTGCTTCGACTACCTTGCTTAAAAAGTAAACATTCTACAAATTAAGAAAGGGAAACAATTGAACGACTTATCAGTATCATATTTATCACCAGCTATTTTTGACAACTGATAAAACAGTTTGAGTGTTTTTTTTTAAAGAAGGAAAACTTTGTATTTTCTGGTTTCTTTCCGTCTGTATGACAGTCAACTGAATATCTTTGGGTTGTAAACAAAACAAGACATTTTATGATCATATCTTGGGAAGCACTGATCAAAATCTTTCACATTACACATACAGAACAAACACCTAGTCGATTAATTGCGAAAAATAATCAACATTTCATCGACAGTGATAGTTATCATTAGATGCATCCCAGTGATTATAGCTTACATTTTACTTTTTGACCATCCACTACATAAATGAGATCCTTGTCTTTCTTTAGGAATTTGGTCATTTTCAAACAGAGTGCCATTTCATAAAATACAAAACCCAGGCACACAACTGAAAAAATTCAAAATGTGGTGTTTACCAGCAAAGCATTCATGATTCAACTGTTGGGGGAAAATGTTTATCGGCTTACATGCTGAAAGTTAAGTCTTTACATAAAATATGGAGCGACAACCTTCAGTCTCTGCCGGTTGTCTGACTGTTACAATGATTTGATCCCTCACTGCTTTCCCCATGCACTCTGTTTATAATAGCAAAGTGTTCCCATTAAATCCTTGTTCAGCTTTCTAAACTCCATCATCCGTTCACGGTTAAAAGGTGACTGCTTGTCAATATGTCAATCAATTAGATGTGACGGAATCATCATTTAAAACACGGCTGACAGTCCGGGACGAGGCTCTTGATTCAGGGCACCTTGATGATGTTGTCACACATCCCCTACCTCTGCATGACCTCTCTGTTGTTTTAGACAACAAAGCTCTAATACCTCCGCAGAGCAGCCTCATTCCAAAAGGAGCAATTCAGTCCGTTACAAATTACTCCTGACTGCTACTATAGTCTAAACCGGATGTTATCGGCGCTGTTCACGCGGCACTTCTCGCAGCCTCACCTCACACACTAATAGCAGGATTAATCCCAGACAACCCAGCCGCTGAAGGGTGAGCCAGTCCGCCTGCATGCTGTTTATGAATTCATATCAAGGCAGGAGATTAGCTCCAAAATAGGCCTTTTAGAGGGGAGGAATTGAGAAGCTCCAAGAGAAGCAATTTAATCTAATGGGGGGGAGGGAGTGTCAGAGCACCGTGCCAGGTGTGTGTATGCCTGCGTGTGAATGTGTTTCATACAACAAACAGGGCTCAGAGTGATGACAGACATCGTGTGTCTGAGCCACCTGCAGAGAGAGAGGAGGCAGGAGGCTGTCACCGTCTTCCCGCTCTTCACTGCTGCTTTGAAGCCAGCCAAAGTGTGATACCAGTGCCGCTAAATGACAGGCAATTATCACTGAAAGAGGAACGTGTCACTGCAGGTTTACTTTTACATTTGAGGGCAGCAGGGTAGCCTTGCTGCTTCAGCAACGATACTGACCCTGTCCTTTGATAGTCTGGAGTTCCAGTGTTTAGGAATTAAGGGTAGTCATGGGCAGAAATTTGATAACAATATTCAGTGTATAATCACCTGACATGATATGAATGAATGATATCATACATACATAATATCTACAGAGAGAGCAGTTCCTCTTCTGGAGTCCACCATGTTCATGTTTCCATGTTTCTAAAGGAGCTCAGAGCTAGGGATGGAACAATATCAGATTTTTTCGCATATCATGAATATCCTTAAGAGTGACTTGTGAACGCTGTCTAAAGCCAACATGCAGTCCTTTCCTGGTTTACTGATGTATTTTTAATTGCCACAAGGGGGAGACCACATCTTTCCAGCCATTACAGAACCCTAAGCATGTCACCGTTGCTGAAAGCTTGGCTTTGTATTCTGTATGCGGAAGTGCTATCGATTCCGAACTAAAGACGACAGGAAGATAAGGTGCCCACCCGCCAGAGCCTGCTGGATGAAGTGACACGCCCTGCGGACCAACACATCCAGTGTGCTCTCCCACCATCAAATTGTTTGCTTCTCTCTGAAAAGAGGACGCTGATTTAAAAATAGATGTGTGCTATCTGGTATGTTTTGATGCCATTTTAAAAGTTTTTAACCATATTTTGATCGTGATATTAGAGGCAATTACAGCATTTGTTTACAGTAATTCCCTAGTACAAACCACTACGAGCCTCTTTAAATTGACTTTTTTCACCAGTTTTATGACGCAGAAATCAATGATTTGACTGACATCAAGCTGTTACGGTCGAATTGCAACTTTCTTGTCCAGGATAATCGCAACAACAAATTTTCATACCGTCACTACCTACCCAGAATGGACAAAGCAAACACTGGCTCTAGAGAGGGCCTTCGCATTTTTAGCCGCCGTCATTGGCGACAGAAAGACCAAGCATTCTCAGCTGATTGAAATCTGCAACCTTGCCACAAGATGCTACTAAATCCTACACGCTGGACCTTTAAGAGATCGCTCGTGTCTCAAATTAATGAATCATTAAGAATGAACTATAACCAGGTTCCCCAATATATTCTATCGTATGTTATCATTAGGCAGAGGACAGGAAACCGGGAACATCACTTGCTAGCATACCTATTGTTTTAAATGATGCACATGATAAAGGACAAACTTTTTATATTACATTTTCATGTCACATATTCAAACATGTTCCAGGCCAGAGATTCAGGTCTAACACTTGCTGGGTGCCACGCTGGGTGAGCAGGTGCAGGCTGAATGCCTTCAGTGTACTGCTCAATCTCACGCTCACTGACTGATGCTGAAATCGTACCTGAATTTTATATTAAGGCTTAGTCACCCTGTCCATTAGTACAGCATTTGGAAATGTTGCTATTTGAAGTTTCCAGGAATGTCACTTAAGTTATTTGAGTAAAGAGTATCTGTCAGTCTGAGCCCTCGTGAAAAAAAAAACCTTTCTTAAAGAAACCTGAAAAGTGTCAGTGTGTGTGAATGATGAGGTGTGTGGCAAACATTCAGTTTTTTAACTTTTTTTTTTTTTTTTCCCATTTTCCAGTAGCTCAGACAGCTACAGTCTGCACGTCACACACCGTTATCGGTTGACAGCTACGACCCAAATGATTCCTCCCTCTCCGCCTCAGGAATACTTGAAGTGTGATTATGAAAGAGCAGAAATCACGATGTCAGCCTTGGTTATTAAAATGAGCAGGGCAGTAGATAATATGTCACGCAATGTCAAAACACTTCTTGCTGAACATGCTGCATTCCTTAAGTCCTATTTAATTAGATACCCTGAAAGACTTTTGATGAATTATGTGATGTCTGTCCGTGGCCACTCTATTGTGCTTTAATCACAGTTTGTTGTTGGTTGATTTGTCACAGAGGCTTATTAACAGAGGCTGTGAACGGAGGTAAATTATCATCAACCAAAATGTATTTTGCATGAATTATCAATGATGTGCCAGCTCTCCAACAATTTAGACGCTGCTGCTAAGTGCTAAAAAAGGTGGCAGTGAGCAACAATGACCATCATTTACAGCGGGCAGGCTGCATCTCATCTGTGCTGCTTGGCACAGCTGCATCTGTGCTGATGAAACCTGAACAAATCCAAACTAATCAATTACAAAGGTTTTGGTCATTTACTGTTGCAGTGGCATAGATTTGGCCAGCTGCCATGTGAAGACAGACCGTCAAACCTAAAATGGCACTGACAGAGAATTAAGTCAGCCACTGCCTGCACTAAAAACTGAACTCCGAGCAGCAAAGCAGGGCTCCTGCGATGAGGCAAGAAGACGCAGCAGTGGTGGGGACAGCATCTAGCTGTCGCTAATGGGGTGGAGTGAGAGACTGACCAGCCACCGTGCTGGGCCAGCAGCTAGCCAGACTAAGTGAGCTGCTCTCCCAAAGGGGATGAAAGTTTCTACTCCAATGGTTTAAATTTCAGCAGGAGGGATTTACTTTCACTCCCAAGAATAAAATATGCATCACATCGAATAGAAGTTTGTGCAACCTCGGAGAGGTTAGAACATTTGGGAGGTAAATATCAGGTCTTGATAAATGCGCCCAATATTCAAGCCTACATCGTATGGAGGAAACTCTGCTCCATTCTGACTGACTTGTGTTTCTTTTAATGCAGCTGCGGGAAGGAACTACAAGTAAACAAACAGAAAAATAAACCCATCTCTGCTGGAATTTTGTGCACTTGCAAATGCTTGCAGTTTTGTGAAATAACATTTACAGAAACACCATGACAGGCCAAAGTAGCTATCGATTTAATAACACTGTCTGTATTAGTATTGTCCATGTACTTCAGCTGGAGAATGCTGCAACACTGTTTTGCTCTGACGCTCTAATGATTTTTTTGTGGACTAAGAAACTTGACAACCTGACATTCCATCAACAGGAGGACTAGTAGATAATGACTCAATCTCCATTTATATATAATATATGGACTATATTAATTGTAATATCTACACAGGCCACTCCATTGACCTTCATATTCCATTTTTGTATGGCAAATGCAATCCTAGTTGAACTGTAATGATTTTGATAAGTCTTTAAATAAAGACAATGTCTAACCATTTATTTGTAGTTTGAAATTGTGTCAAATATATCATTTTTAAAGTGTGAAAATAAGTTTGGAAACCGCATATTTTGAAAACAACTGCAAATTCACAGTGTTTTTGATCCACAACAATCAGAGAAAAATCTTGAGTCTGATAAATATGCAGGCCCTCATGTATCATCAGCATCACACACACACTCACACAGATACAAAGAGCCTTTGTTTGTCTTGGTTTTGTTTTTCATTTTTCATCGCAGCTCAGGGTGAACTTATGCCTCTCCAGACTTGGAAAAACACACTCAGGTGCTGCTGATCACCGTTCTCTGTCTAACCGTCCCCACTTATCACTGTTCAGACCCAAATGTGCATCCAGCTTAGTGGCCTAAGTGTGAAAAATGGTGGTAAACAAAGGGGTTGATGTAAGGAGTCCACAGGGAGGTGGGAAGTGGAGGTCAAAGTAGGACGGAGTGAAGATCTGGTGCATTTCTTTCTCTAACAATTACTTAATTCTTCAAAATTTCTGAATGCAACAGGTTGTTGTTTTTTTTTCTTCTTTGACATAAAAGTGTCAAACTCTGCGCTGAGACAGAACACCGCTCATGACTTTTTAAAACTTGGATCAAAAGAAACTATTCTCGCTGACATGAGGGGGAAGATGAACTCCGAACTGAACTCTCTCAAGCTGGCTAACAAACTTCGAGATCTGAAAAAGCTGGGTTCAGGGTATGTCTGGGCCTCGCACCAGATCCTCCACTTCCCTGGCAGTGTGGATTTATTCAGCCTTCATCAGACTTTTGTTTTTCAAAAGATGTATACAGTAGCCCGCGCCACGCTTGCCTGAAGGCAAACCACAGTGTTTACTCAAACGGAGGGTAAATAAGAGCCTCTTCTTGGATCTGTCAGGCTGTGAAGAAATTCACTGGGTGCACTTGGTGAGTGTGTGTGCCAGTTTAATCTCTTTACTTTTTCCTTTTCCCTGGCAGTGTGCAAAAAGCCCAGTGGGGATCCCTCTGCAGCTCAAACTTTGTAAAAAATCCTGGCAGAAACAGCCACAGCTACCCTGCGTTCAGGATCCATGCACACATGCGCACACAAACACCTATGCAGCTACGACAGGGCCTCCTCCAGCCGGCCCGCGTGCTATAACAAGGCCCCTCCATCAAAAGGATGATATTTGCTTTTCAGCGCTGCCTTTCATCCTCCGCAGGGCTTTGAGAGGCAGAGCTCCTAATGCAGCTACCACCGCGTACTTAACTTTATATTCCTAGAATTCAACACAAACTCGTCTTCCCTCGGTTGAAAGCGTCAAACTTTTTCTTTTTTTCTCCTCTTTTTCAGTCAGAGCTGTCACAGCAGGCGGTAAGGCACAGGGTATATGAAAAAAAAAAACAAAAAAAACACAGCGAACCACTGGTGATTCCGCCACAGACAGCAGCCTCAAAACCTGAAAAAAAATTTCAACCGAGAGCGTGTGGGAGCAGACAAAGAGGCAGCAGTATCATGAAAAATGAGATGGGAACACAGGAAAAGGGTGGGAGAAAAAAAAACGCTAAAAAGAAGACTTGAAGAAGTGATGTTACAACGAAATGAGAAAAACAGACCTAGGTGCCATTTTGATTTGTTTGATTTCTCCCTGGTGAGAAGGGTCTGTTTGTTTAACTATCTTCAAATCTCCAGAAGCTGTCTGTCAAACAACCAATGTAATTCCACCATTTTAGTATGTGCAATGATTGTGAGCAGAGCACAAGACCTCTTGTCAGACTCGCAAAACATTTTAAGTGAGTCGAGCAGGAAACTAAAAAAAGACTAAAGTTTGAGGACGCTGCCCAAGTATTGCTTTTGTTTTCTGTTTACATGGACAGACTGAGAGATACATGAGAGAGCGAGGGATGACAGGGGACAGCAGGGAGGGGGCAGAGTGCCACCTATTGGACAAACAAATACACTTCACTCCTCGCTCACAACTGACAAAAAAAAAAAAAAAAAAAGACAATGATCTATTTGTGACAGGTTTGTGTCTCACTGAGCTAAACTCTTATTATGCATCAGAGTGGTGTGGGTGTATATGTGCATGTGTGTATTTATGGTAGTTGTTGCTTCCTATATGGGTATAATGTATCCCCTGACGTAAATATATTAGTTTTCAGTCAGTCAAAGCCTATGAACTCACATTTATGCAATTTGATCTATTGTTTTATCTTTCTTTCCTCTTCCATTTTTTTGTCTGCATCTCAGATATATCCGTTTCTTTAAATGAGCAAAACACAGTGACTAAACCAACCATACGCGGGATGAGCTTGATTCCAACATGCCATTTAGAATCAAACGGGCAAGAATGATATCACTGCATCCACACTGACACACATTACAAGCCTCTGGTTTCGCATACATGACACGGAGTAAAACGCCAACACTATAACAATGTCTCAGTCAGGGAAAATATTGCACATGTCCTTCATTTTCAATGGAGGCTAAGTCCACAGTGCTCATGTTTGTCACACATCTACCAGCTGCCTCGCAACCTGTGTCTCAGAATAGGTCTGTGAGAGAACTGTGTCCATCCTATTCTTAATGAGAGCTTTTTGACGTCTTTTGCCCTAAATTAAATCCAACATCACAGAAAACTAAGAGATTTAAAACTTAGATGGTATATCTCAAAGTCTACGGCTAGAATTGAATTTCAGAAATACAAGTATAATGTCACTTTAAGAATGAAATACAAAGCAACACCAAAGGAGGTGGTCTCGTCAACATCAGACCTTTCACCTCTATCTCCCCTTTAGCATCAATTTGCATTAAGCAGTGTTTCCATGCATTTTATTCTTTTCATTAAGCTGTGAAAGCCACCTGATGCATAACAAGACACTAGAATAACCTCTAACAAATCGTCACACTGACAGAAGTATAACCAGCGAGAACCGCACGCGTGATGTACTGCTTCCCATGCGTTGCGAGTGCAAACACAGCTCCCAGCACGTGAGGGCATGTGCTGATCAAACTGTGGTTCTGCTGAGCAGCTTCTACTTTATAATGTGTAATAATGAGAGTACGGAGTAGGACGTTCCTGGGTAAGATTGCTCATTGTTTTCAGTGACACTAACCTGGGTAAATAACGGGGGGAAAAAAAACATGCACTCTCCACTCCTGCTTAATAAGGAGCAGGGGTTTAAGAACAGACAGCAACAGACACAGCGAAGATAAGTAGCTTAGTTTCATCTGTGCTAAGACAATGGGGACAGCACATCAGGATCTAGCATGTAATATTAAAATAGCTTAAAATATTTCACCCCCGAAAAGTGACACAGCAGCTGTCACGAACACGCAAAAACATACACCCACGGACACACAGGTGGCGTCACCTGTTCGTGCAACGTGATGTGCTGATGACTTCCACAGAGCACTTAAGTATATAAATAGTTTAGTGAACTCCAGGTGATAAATTACTATTCCACAGGCTCAAACAGCACAAAAATCACATTCCATTCAGATTACTATGCAAAATCAAAATCTACAGTGAGCACACTCCTTCACATCTATCACAGTTAGTAATAAAAAGGGATTTTTACACCAAATGTTGAACAGCAAAATAAGAAATTAGGTGTCACCATTATTTAGTGGTGAATGGATAATGGGGTGTAGTGTGAGAGTATCTTTGCTGTGATAACATCCCACCCACATCATGATAATCATATCACTCCATCACTAAATCAAAGCCTTCACAGTTCCGCATAACGAATTAATCAGTCAAAAATGGTGGACCATGGCCGCATTTGCATCAGTTTGAGGAGTGAAGGCGAGAAAGATGCCTGCAGACATACCGAGCATGTTGAAGATGAAGTCCTTGGCAGTGTGGACCTCTAAGGCGGTCTGGTCTCCAAACTCTCCCTGTTCCAGCAGCACCAGCTCAGACACCTGCGATGACAGCTGATCGAGGGCGGCCCCCGACCGGAAGTCCACCTCTGACGGCTTCTTGACGGGGGCTGGGGAGCGCGGCGCCACCGCACTCATCAGTGTATCCATCTCTACAACCCTGCGGAGTGAGCACGAGATAAGAAAATACGCTGTAGGTTTGCCAGCCTGTAACCTGAGAGTTTCAATATCACGACAGCCCTATTATCACGGCAAACACAGTCGCTACGGGATGAATTACACTACTTTGGTGCATCAAATAAGCTCTTGTTGGAGCTCGCAGCGAGCTAGCCATCTTTGTGTTTGATGTTTTGCTCATTTTCCACTAAGCACCTGCCCTTTTGGTTTTGGATCTGCGTGTACACTCCTTTGTGCTGTCACTCTGCCAATTCTGACTATTGGTTTTGAAGGCTTGAGTGTTGACTGGAGAACAAAACGCAGGGTTACATTTCACCTGCTTTCAGGATCTCTTCTCTTCCAACATGCCAATTTCAGTGTTGCTGAGCCTTCGTGTTTCCGGGTCTGTATAATGCTTGCCTTGTTTTCAACACCCTCGTGTGCATCATGAGACTTTGTGGCTCGATTCTGGAGGACCATATGATATTGAGGAAGAGCTAACATTACGTTTTAACAGCCAAACATGTGACGCTGATTACAGCTTTGGCTATTCAACATGATTCTAATAAATACTTAAGCGATTTGGATCTGACTACTCTATGTCCAAAAAATGCATTAATGATTCATGATTAATAAGAGCTCCTCTCTGCTTCTGAGTCCAATGTGATCAAAACCTATTTGTAAAACATACAACAAGGATGCTGTACACTCAAGCACTGGTTTACAAATCAATCCGATCATCAATAATGACCATTAAAAAGGAAGGCTGTCCCAGTTTGTGCTTCTCATGAATCAGTGTGTTGTTACTGGGAGACCTGTGCACTGACGGATGTCTTTAAATCGCAGCTAAACCACTGCCTTCTCGAAAACAAGTCTGTGAACCGTGTAGACAGTTTTGAAGGCTGTGGGAAAAGTTTATTTTTCAGTCTCATTCCCAATTCGTGAAATGCAGACGCTTTAGGGACCAGACCGAAGCGTCTGTATTTCACGAATCGGGAATGAGACTGAAAAATAAACTTTTCATACAAATTACAACCTTACAACAAATCGTTTTTTTCATTTTTTTTTTTCTCTTAAATTTCTTCGATTCTACCTTGTATCCTGGAAGGGGTTCAGGGGGTTAAACTGGTTGAGTCGTGCCTTTTTTCAGACAGATTGAGGATGTACTTTACCGGAGACAGGACGGAATAGTTCGCATTCCAGCACAGGCGTCTTTAGGGATTTAACGTTGGCGTCAAGTGGAGGAGGTATTACGTTAAAAGAAGGAATTGCTGTTAAAAAGACAGTCGACTACTACTTGTTTACACGTTAAAAATACGCATTTTAAATTGCGTGCCCCACAAACACTTGTGATGTAAACAAAGTTCAGCCGAGTGGAATGACAACATGGTGGCCTCTGCCCCTCCAAACTAGGTCAATTAGCGAACAAGCTCCCGTGCTTCTAGCTGCTAAGCTAATAGCCGAGCAAATTAGCCAGCCTGCTGTCCAACAGTTCACACTAGCTAAGTAGAGACTTATAAATAGATATGATTTCGGCCTGGGCCGTCTCAGACTCGCATGGCTGCTGTAGTACCGTGTTAGCGCTCCATTTGACTCGCAGTGATAAGGTCGGGCGTCGCACCTCGCCCCACAGCCGGCTAATTTCGTTTATTAGCCAATATTAGCCAACTAGCTTTGCCAAATTAGCATGCTAGCTAACGTGACAGGTGGGGGGGAGACAGCCGAAGGCGAGTGCGGCGACACACACCCCGTGCATACAAACGTACAAACACGTTCAAAAAATCTATACGTACACACTAACTCTCTCTCTCGCTCGCTCACTCACACACACACACACACATACAGGCATGCACCCACATACACTCAGCTCGGGTGTCGTTAGCTTGCGAGTCGCGGATCACACAGAAATCATCATTAGCTCTCGGGCTAATAGCCGACACGTATTAAGGAACAGACACACACCCTTCTGCACAGTGACGAGGGAGTCTCTTCGCTATCTCCTACGTTTACTGTTAGTGTGATCCCTGTGCTTCAATCCGCCTTCTTTAGCTGTCATTTCCAACAGGTCCCAGGCGCCACCTTCCCCCTGGCAACACCGTCCCAGAAATCATGGTCCTTCTCTGAGGATCCAGGGATTAGTAGTATGTGTGGCACGCACGCCCCACATTACAAAACTACAAACGGATTTGCGAGGTCAGGTTTATGATTAAAATTGCGCCCGTGTCCTCGCAAAAGGAGATAAGGCTGTGCTAACGGTTTAGTGGCGGTAGCCGGGGCAGGGGCGGTCTCGGCACCGAGCAGCCCGGCGTGTTGATGGATGAGCGTGTGGAGGAGCGGTCCTTGGAAGTCCAGCCCAGCAGAGGTGTCCTTGCACCAGCGGCGGTGCTGGGTGCTGCGTGTGGATGGATGTGGGTGCTGATTCTTTTGCCCCTTGTCCCTCTGTTTGTAAAGCCTTTGCACAGAGGTAGCTCATATAGTAGTGGATTACTCTAGGGATCATCCAGATCTGAATTAATTATGGCATTGAACAGTAATGTGGTTAAATGTGCTTGATTGCAAAATGCACACACAGTTGAGGCGCAGACCGGTGTGAGGTTGACTGCAGGTCATATATGAATGTTATTAGCCTTCACAGAGAGTTGAGTGTGGTGTCTGGAAGAAGGCAGCTGGAAGGGAGCAGATGGTGACGGTGGTTGCTGCATAATCTAAATTTAAATCACACACAAGTTTCTCTGGTGGTGGTGCTGCGAAGGTTTTACAACTAGACATAAACATCATCGGTAATGAGAAACACTTTCTTTTTTGGCTGTAGTAACGTTTTAGCAATTATTCAGAGGAAGGTTTATTTATTAGATTTAACACGACGCACAACTCTATTCTGATAAACCATTTTGGGCTATTTTCCCCCTCATCTAACTTTTTGTTTGTACGCTTTTTCTTGGTAATAGTCAGTTCTTCAAAATGAATTTGCCTAAATGCCTTTTATGAAAACGCATATACTCTAAATAGAAAATGTTCTAACTGAATGAACCAAACTCTTCATAATTTCCCAGTTCGTCATTTAAAGGAGACATAACGCTCGTCTTCAGGTCCATAATTCTATTTTGGGTCGCTACCGGAATAGGTTTACATGGATTTAAGGCTCAAAAAACACATTCGTTTCCTCATGCTGTCCAGCGCACAGCACTATGTTCCCCTGTCTTAAATGCTCCTTTCTATTTAAGCACACCCCCTGGGCATTTCTCTTTATTTTGATGAGCGAAGGATCTGTTTAGTTATCACATGTTGAACGACCATCAGACCCAAGGTTTCGGTTCACCAAGGTTTCCGATGCCACCTCCAGCGGCGCATCAGAGGCGCAGCAACATTTCATCTGAGACTTTCACACAGAGGAGGGCGGCGCAGGATATCCACACTCAATCAGGAAGAGTATTGATTTGTAATAATTTTGATCTTTTTCTTAAAAAATGTAGACATTTTTAAAAAAGGATCGTGAGATATCCCTGCTGAATGAAATAATGAAGTAAAAGTTACACTTAATGTCGCCTGGGTTATCGTTGGATCTCTGGCAGTTGCTCCCCACTATGTGACAACCGCGCATAAACCTCCCTGATTATACTCCCGAGTTATTCATTTCCTGCATCACTGCTAAACTTCGGTGGATTGATGGCGTCTGGAATAACCTGTCAGACCTCTCTCTTAGCCTGTCGATGGATCATTACAGCCTTCGCGCGCTGCAATCTCACTGGCTGTGAGAAGAACTGTCCGCTTACTGCCATACAGTGTCTGATTCATCAGCCTATTCTGCGGTGTAAGTGGAACATTTATCAAGATAATGCCGCACCAAACAGCACCTAATGAGCAAGTTGAGGGAGTGACACCGCCCCGCCTGCCAAATGAGAGGCGAGAGACAACCCCGGCCTTCAGCAGACACGGTGAGATACTTCACAAAATGAGAGCAGTGTCTCTTAAACTCACTGCTTTTTGACTTTCTTTGCCCTCCTTTTACCCTGAAACGACAGGAATGGAAAAACATTACCAGCTCTCCTGTCACACCTCCATATCTCACCCCTGTCTGGGATTGGTGCCGCCGTAAAAGATCTTCCTCTTTGCAAGTCAGATCAGGCTGAAATTGCAGCCGTGTGGTGGAAATGTCTCATATCGGGGGACGGGCAGATATTCCAAGATTCAATTTCTGACACCAAGTCAGCGCTTGTTCAGCAAAATGAGTGAGGGAAAGGCGATAAAGGGATATAAAAAGAAAGAAAAGTGGTACCCCAGTGCAGGTAAAATGAGTACAGGGAAAGGAGGATGGAAGAGCAGAGGGAAGGAAATGAGGCTGAGGTTGTCTTTTTGCTCTCAGAAGCTCTAAGAACTAGATCAGATTAAAGCACCTCAACACATTTGGATGAATTTTAGTGATCCCCTGACGTTCTCTTAGGTGAGCGCAGGTTGACACGTGTGATTTAAGGTGGCATGTACTAACGTAGAATCGATTTATCCCTCTGGATGAACTGTAATCACTTTTGTGATCCCTGAACTTTTCTCCCTAGCGCCATTATAAGTTGTTTTTGGTTGTTAAAGGCTAAAGTGGCAGACTTGGGATGTTTGAGGTGCAGGGGCAAAAAAAAGAAAAATGAAGAAGAGCACCAGCAAGCAGAAAATCATGATATATTACCGTGAAGAGAAGGCACCTCACAATGATCTCTCCACTGGAAGGGCACCCTAGAGGGCACTTTATCATGTTTCATAGGAGCATCCATGTGGGCACTTTCACTACATTTGTTTTATTTTATTTTATTTTTTTGAACATGGGGGCACCAGGGATGGGCTGTCACCTGATCTGTTGGAGAACACATTTTAAATTATGCCTGTCGCATTCTGATTGTAGGAGGCCTTAGCTCAGGGTATTGAGCCAGTGTCTTGTTATGGGAGGGTCGCTGGTTTGATTCCCCTTGTCTGCATGTCAAAGTGTCCTTGGGCAAGATACTGAACCCTAAACTGTTCCTGATGTGCTGGTTGGCACCTTGCATGGCACCCACCGCCATCAGTGTATGAATGTATGTATGAATTACTGTTGCCTTGGACAAAAGCATCTGCTAAATGCCCTGAATGTAAATGAGCATATGGCCTAGCTAGCATTAGCATGGCAACATGCGAAATGCCGTGGCTAAGTGCATGGCTGTGGACGACTGCTCGATCGCAAAGCGTTCTTTTGGTATACAGTGTGTTCACACCAGAGAAGTGACAAGACGAAGTCAAAGCAGGCGGCATGCATGCTAAATGCAGCTCTGTTTAGTATGCTGTCGATGCGCAATGTTCTCCCACAATGCAGTCCCCAAAGGGAATCTAAGAGCTCCTCACAGCTCCGAGATTTTGTGAAAAGCGTCTCAGGGAGGAACGCTGATTTATACTTGTGAAGTTCGGCAGTCGCTCTCCACAGTCGGCAGTTGGATGTTTGACAACTGACATCACACGTATTGTACCATTTCTGGCTAGTAGAAATGGTGAAGAGTGTTGGTATATTTAGTGCAATATGACGATTGGCGCGGAGTACAAACTGTATAGAATTTGATCAAAGTGGGAATTAGGGGCACAGCTTGAGTCCAGTGTCGCTATTAATGGGACAGAAGTTAGGAAGACATCATCGTGAGCGTTAGGAAGATGAGCCGGACTAGACTAGATAGTGCATTATGGGAAATGCATGTCTAGGGAATAATGTATGACGTGTAGGTAAAGAGTTCCCTTATTTAGACTGGATTTCTAACTTGCACCCTCACATTGCTGTCTGTTCTCCTTTCCCCAATAATTATCACTGATGCACGAGTATTAAAATGTTACTTGTGTTGTGGTCACAGGAAGTAAAAGGTGATTCATTACTTTCAACTTTTATTTGCGGTTGTTAAACTTCGCCGCGTCGTCACAGGCTGCTCTCATTTACACCCCCCTGATCACAGCCACCATCTAGCACCTCCCAGCTGGCTAATAATGGTTCCCACATATTACATTAATCTGGAGCTGATAGTGGTTATGGTGATACGGTAACAATGGCCGCTCCCCCCCCCCCCACCCCGGTGTCATCCCCTCGGCTCCTGTGATGCATGGCCATCATCTCTGCGCTCTGGATTGAAGAGTGAAATGATCGAGTATAAAGCCGTGAAAAGGGGGCAGTAGTGATGGGGCCTCAGTGTCCATTGAAGTGAGGGAGTAATCTATCTGCGGCTGTGATAGCGCTGACCATCATTTAAGTGGTTTGAAAAGGTCAGCCGGGGGACCGAGGCGTAGGAGCGCCCGGGACGGCCATTACAGCCATTCCGCTCCGCTGTGTGCGAAGCTGCCGCCACCTGATTGATGCCTGAGAGAGGATTTTGGCACTGCTCTGGTCGGTATTATACAGGATGCGCTTTAATATATTGCCTGTGTGTGTCTGTGGGTATATATTTGTGCGTGCCCCGGTCCATGTGAATGAGGGAGGGGAAGCCGTGGGTAATCATGTAAGATGGCCGGTGCAGTTTCATTCCAGGTCTCCAGGAGAGGATGTGGAGAAGCGTGTCTTTTCCACCGTCGGCCCGTCAGCCCCTATAAGCTCTCTATCATCCTACCCGCTCGCGACTGATGACTCTTGCACAACCGCTATCTTCATTTTTTTGACCAAAACAGACTCAGACCAAGAAATCAATGGAACAAGGAGTCGTTCCCCCGGCCCGCAGAAGAAGCTGATGTAATTAAATCCGTCTGCAGGGTAAGAGAAATAAAGGAGAGGAAAGCTTGTGAAGTGCAGGGGAAGTCCCTGGAGGTATAATTAACAATATCTACCGTGAGTATCTGTGCTTCTTCTTTCTCTGATGCTTACAACAGTAGAGGCTGGCGCAGAGGCAAAACCCCAGACAGGCTTTCCGCCAGCGGGTTTGATTTCTGCAGAACCATCCGGCTTTATTTTGCGGGATTAAAACAGCAACGTACAGTGCCTATATTAAAGGTTTCTCACTGCTGTGGTGCTGTTTCACAAGGCTGAGTCAAAGGGGATTTAACATTGCTCTTTATGACGCAGGGTCCTTTCATCTAAATCAACGCAGGAGCAGCCACAAAAGACTTTTAATATGTCACTGTTAGACAAGTTTGGTGTTTCTCACAGAGTCAGACTTTAATTGTGGCGGTGGCTGCCCAGCTGGGGCGCCAGAGAGCATGCGCACTCGTGACTTCCGCCAACGGAGTCGCCTAACTTCCAGTTTAGCGCCGAGCTGACTTGAATGGGGATCAAATGTAATCGGGCGGCTCTTCTAGACTCTCTCTGGACCGTAAACCGACAGTAAAATGAGTCATTTCATGGGGGTTGTGAGGGTTTTATTCCTGTTTTACATAAGCTTCTTCTTACAGTGTTAGGTTTTGGGAAAAAGTCCCCAGTTGCATCACATGGCAATGTAATTACACGGCTTTGTCATGACAAAAACTGTCAGCCAGCCACATTAAATAGTCCTCCTCTTCTTCTTTGTTGGTTTTAAACACCACACCACCACAAAGAAATTAATGTGTGGGAAACACCGCAAGCTACTTCACTTTCAGGGGACTGCGTTTCTGCATGCCAGATTGCCTTGAAGCTGGTTGCTAACAAGCGGCTAAGTGATGAATGCTGTGTGCAGTCATAGGGTCTCACCTATAATTCCACCTGTACCTGGGAGGTCTGACTCTGGCTGAGTTACTGTTGCGGGCAAAACCTGCACCGTGAAGATAAAGGGATGCTCTCCGTGCATTGATTGAAAAAGACAAATTCCATGTCACTGCAGCCCTCGGGGGACAGTTAAATCAATCGTTTCTCAGCATAACAATTCTGGACTATTTCTCTGCCAGGTAAAGTAACTTTTTTTGAGTCAGAAACAGAGAGTCCAGCACACACAACACCTCCCTATAAATTGTTGAATTGTTGTTCTCTACAGTTACTCAACAGAATGAGATATATGTGGCTAATTAGTGAGATTTAGTGCTTCTGGTAGGCGGACTTTGTTACACTGACAGAGCCAGGCTAGCTGTTAACACCTGTTTCCAACCTTTATGCCAAGCTTGCTGAGCTGTAGTCTTATATTTAACAGACACATACGAGAATGGTATGAACTTCTTATCTAACTCTCTGCCAGAGAGCAAAAAAAAAAAAAAGCATATTTTCCGAAATGTTGAACCATTTATTCCTTAAAGAAATGGACGGAGTGTTTGCCGTCCTCAGAAGCTGAATGAGCGTAGGCAGCCGCTGACAGCTCTGAAGGAATAAAACTCACAGGACATCTGAGCAGCAGTTTGGCAGAAGGCAAATGAGACCAAACGCTGAGCTTTCTAGCCATCGCATCAAAATAAATTTACCATTATCAGCGTGAAGCATGAAGGTGGCAGCGTCATGCTGTGGGGAGGCTTCTCTGCTGCAGACCCCAGGAAGCAAGGCCGGATTACCACGCCGTCAAAGTGGGCGGCTGCATTTGCATATGAAGACCATGTGATGCGGTTGAAAGTAAAAAAAAGATCTAGTATATCGACCTTGAGCTGGAATTGTTTTTTAAACTGTATTTGCAAAGTCAAGAAAGTGCTTTCATTTTCCTTTATTACGCTGTGCACATATTGTGCATATTTGTTTCGTCATATTCGTCACAGGCCTATGAACCACAATGGCATTTCTTAAATATGTACCATATAACCATATAACTGGGTGTCATGTTTTTAACGAGACCCCGGGAAGTCTCCAGCCATCCTTGTGGGGATAAATACAGGTATTTTGAGCCAAAACATTTATCTCATTCGGAAGTTTCAACATTTGTATGTGTCACACTTGAAAGTTTCTATGAGACTTGGGGACAGTTTATGGTCGTGTTTGTGGCAACACAACACAGACATTTTTAACGAGAAGTCAGGACACCTCGTTCAGTGTTTGCAGCGATAAAACTGGGTGTTTTAAACAAGACTTAGGGACATCTTTTGTTGGTTTGTGGCAACCAAAACAGGTATTTTAAGCCTAATACCTAACCAGACCATAAGCACACATAGAACAGCATAACTAGATAAGAGAAACAAAACACAAAGTTACAACATTATGAAATATATTCTCAACATGTCTATTTTTTGCAGAAATATACAATGCTGACATTCATTCTGGCCACTGGGTTGTGCTTATTTCCAATTATTACACAGCTCTTCTTAATGCTATAGAATGCTCCATTCACTTGAATGGGCCTTCCCAACGTTCGGCGGTCAATTATTTTCATATTACTGACCGCTGCTAAGCATATTTGACCATCGTCAAGTGACCTCTGATTCACGCATTTCGTAGCACTCCGCACTCCTGAATCTTTGCTCCGCAAGTAGTCCGGTCTCTTATCACCCCAGCGTATTTGGTATGGATGAGTTTCATGTCATGTCATGTCATTGTCCGTAACCGCTTATCCCTTTCCATGGGGTCACGGGGTGTTGCTGCTGGAGCCAATCCCAGCCTTGTCTCAGGGCGAGGGCAGGGTACTCCCTGGATAAGTCGCCAGCTCATCGCAGGGCCCTCACTGATGAGCAATGGGGGGTTCAGTATCTTGCTCAAAGACACTTCGACATGCAGCTCAGCCTTGCCCTGAGGCGGGATTTGAACTAGCGACCTTTCGATCACTAGTTGACCTGCTCTACCCGCTGAGCTACAAGTCTAAATACTCACTCTGTAGAAATCTGTAATCACTGCTAAATAAGGTCTACATCAAGTAGGCACATTACTTTAAATGTACTGTAAACTGATCTCTAGAAAAATACGAAAAGAAAAGACAAGTGCTATTCATCCATATGGTGAGAGGAATGAATAGCTTTGTATCAATATCCTGAGAAGTTATGGCAAAAGAGATTGAGGCAGACACGATTGTCTCCCTGGATCTCACTCCCCATTTCTCCCTCTCTCATGTGCTCACACATTAACTGTGGTCTGCCAGAGCAGAACATTATGATCTTGTTGGATTTTAGCACAGAGGTGCTGTGCTGGCAGCAGCAGCATCAGCACATCTGAACGTCAGCTAGAGAGGACAGAAATAATAAAATAATAAAAAAAAGCCCTGAAATAAGACTGCCGTGTGAAACTGGTCAGAAATGTGTTGCTCACGTCTTGTCAGAGAATCACAAGATTATCCCCTCAAGTATTAAACACCCTGCTGAAATGTGATGATGGCGCATGGAATATGCATCCGGCAGTGAGGAACACCCCATTACTTGGAGTCAGGTGACTTTTGTAAATTTAAAGTTGTGAGTCATAGATATGTGACTGGGTGTCAGAGCTCTCTGTGCCGCGTGATTGCTAGGGCCTGGAACAGCGGAATGCTTCCCAATAGCTACTTAATTCTAATGAGGGTTTTATGAGTCGTGATCAAGAGCTCATTGGCAACGTGTTCGGTCAATAGCGCCTTCTCGTCTGAGCAGAGCCTCGGCTTATGTGCCGACCCCGGCAAATTGACCCGGAGATTTATACAGCTATTTTCTAAAGGTCCCCATTCGTGGGCCTACAGTCAGGAAGGCAAATTAGTGTTTCAATGGATTTCACTTTCAATTTGAATGCCGAGTGGTTGGAACACGGCCCCGGCAGAGGGGAGGCCGTGGGTAATGAACTCTTTTGTGTTCTGCCACTTAGAGGATCAAATGCGTTAGGCTGTGGAGACACTCAGCACTGCAAGAGAGATGATTTTACTTCAGCAGCCGTAGGTCGTGCATCCTATAGGTTTATCCCTCTCTTTACTGAAAAACGCACACCGACGACACCTGATCAGTTGGCACCGGCATTACTTGTCGTTCAGTTGCCATGAATCCACACAGTATGGATGGATGGATGGATGGATCCAGATACAAGCACACGCGCCCACATCAGCACTGCATTTCACCTGCTTCTCGGAATTGAGGCGGCCAGTTAAAAAGGGGGATGCATTTATGTCACTATGTTAACAACTGGGGAGAGCGCCCCTACAATCCCCCTCAACTCATCTGCTGATTAAAGCCAATACATACCGAGATGCAAACATGCTAATGTGTTTAGCATTTGTACTGTGTACCATCTTCATTACTCTAGTTAAGACTTACATTTGCTAATTAGCACACAAAGATGCAATTTGTAGGAATTGTATTTGGAAATGTTAAAAAAAACTAAAATGTTTAGAGGTAACAGTCTGACGTAATGTCTATATATTTTTATTAGAGATAAATACTGAAGCTAGCATGCTAACCAGGTAGTCCCAGCCTGTACTGCTAGTTGCACAGCTCACTGAGCTGATGAGCTAACAGCAGCTTCAAGCAGTTACACTAGTAATATGCTGCCAATTATTTGTTTTGAGTATGAATTTGACAGGTGTCCAAGTCTTACATATCGAACCTTTACCCCAACGTTGATCAAGTATCTAGTCATAAATCAAACTGTCAGACCACTCAATGAATATCTGAACAGCATTTAATGGCAATCCACAAAGTAGTTGAATTGTTTAAGTTAAAGACAAAGATTACAACCTCACAGTAGTGCCGAAGGAGACCAGATGCTAACGTTAATAAGATTCATCTTCTGGGGACCATGAATTACTGTAGATCATGGGCCAAACTACTGCTTACTGAGTAGCTTGTCAGTAAAAAGTTCATCTTGCGTACATTTAAAACTTCAGATTTGGTCTTGACCTAGAATAGTTAGATGGGGCTGATCAATAAGTGAACTTGCCGATCGCGTAGAGGGGTAAACGTGAAGAAATTTCAGGACCCGACAATGTGTAAGAAAATGTATTTATTTCATTTGAATCCCTTCATATAATGTGTTTAATGCAGTAGGGGAAAATGAAGTAAAAATAAAGAAACGCGGTACACTATTGTATTACTCACACTCACAAACCTATGGATAACAATGGAAATTTATTTTAGCTCATTAGTGATGTTCTTTCCCAGTACAAAGTCGGTATGCCGCTGAAAATGTCACCTCAACAAATCATTCATGCATGCACGACTCGCTTGCTTGTACATTTTGACTCTAAACAAAACAGTCAAAGGGCACCAGTCAAACACACACAGCAACGGTAGAAAACTGATAATCCTGTCGTGACCTTATCTCCCGCCGACACCCACAGCCCAGGACAGGGAGCGGCCGGATGTGTGACATAACTCAGCACTTCAACCCCTCAGCCAACACTCAGAGCTCTCCAGCTCATCCGTTAACAGTCTGACAGTTTAGTGTCACGTCGGTGCCCTGTGGATGAGCTGTGAACTGTTACGGTTCAGAGAACGATGGCCAGCCAGCCAACGATCATGGCCATGCCCCCCATGGGAGCCACCTTGCGTAGACCGGGGTCCCCTGTTAGGGCCTGGTGGTACAGGGAGCCGCAGAACATCCCCATGCCTGCTATCAGGAGGGTACCAGCCTGAACAGAGGGGAGACACAAGAAACTTTTTTTAAATTCTGTTCAGTCTGAACTTAAATAGGGCTGCATTCAACAGCTATTTTCATGTTGATTATTCTACTTCTGATTCGCTGCATTAAACGATCTGTTGTTTGATTTATTAAATGTCAGAAAATGGGGAACATTTTTGATCAGTGTTTTCCAAAACCCAAGATGATGTTCTCTCTTTTGTTTTGTCCACAATCGAACGATATTCAGTTCACTGTCACACTGTCGAAGAGTAAAAAAAACAGAATACATTCATATTTACAGAGAGAAGTAGACACTTTGTCATTCCTGGCACGTTCACTGGATCACATCCACACTCCTGTACTGAGATGCTTTCAAAGTTACGGGGGGGAGCGTAAATAACGCCCTCAAAACAAGATGTAATCGCAACTCATAAGTGCATGTCAACTGAAAATATACAGCCCGTGTTACCAAAGATGGTCGACAAGTTGCAGGTGACAGTATATTGGGGGACAGAGGTCAAATGTTTTGCTTCACTTTGGATGCAGACCACCGCTCTGCCTTTGATAAAAAAGGACTGCAGCACCCTTGTGTGCTGAAGCGCGCCCTCTGTGACACCTCTTACCATGTTCCAAATGTGTGGTGGTGTTGATGTTTGTCTCACACTGGATTGTTATTCACATTTTTCAAAAATACTTTGTCCTGGAGTTGCCAAAGTTCAAGTTTGCATTCATAACAGAGAAGAGCCTGGAGGTTTTAACCTCTTAGTATCACTTTCCGCTTCCATTTTGACTCCTCTGCTCTCCCCATAACTAGTTTTCACTTTGTGTTTTGTTTTGTCTTACCAGAAAATAATTTGCACATTCTCAAATTCAAAATTAGCTGAGCTACTCTGTAATCTTTGCACGTATGCCCAGGCTACTGCAGAGGTGTCCCTAGTTGGAAATCACCGGAGTCCTCTCCAAAATGCCCCACTAGATGTGACATCCAAGAGATCCTGATTGAATTGGCCAGCGCATACTGTATATGACAGCTAATCTGGCAAGCATCTCCTCTCTCAGAGTTTGCTGATTTTCAATTAGATATGTTTTGATGATTTTTCAAAAAACGCTTTCACACTGCTAATACTTGGCAGTGCAGGTTTTGCATGCGTTAGAAATCCTATTAGTCATGATCTGATAAGGACACACACACACACACACACGCTGCGCCACTGCCAGGTTTCACCCACAGGTGTGTCCAAACTCTAACCTCTGTAACTGTGGTAAAGTAAAGGAATACTGATGTTCTGAGGACCAGACTGACACGCTTTAAAGAACACTGAAGTGCATCCGGCTCTGAGAGTTGGTATTAGGCTTCTATACTCACCACAGCAGGTTTGCTACAGTGGGCAGCACCCAGCAGGGCCAGGCTGTGGTAGAAATGGTACTTGTTGGCGGTCTCAAAGAGCTGGAAGGGCAGACACACACAGAGAGAGGGCTTTCACAAAAATTTTTAAAAATCATATTTTTTCAGTGAATCTGACATTTTCTGGAAAAGCTTGGAGAGGGTTAGATCTGTGCACAGGAGGAACCGTGCATCTAATAACAGGCGAAAGGTTCATGCTTGCCAGTACAGGAGATTAACGGCGTCCTCAGCTGAGCTGTGACGCTTGCTTAGCTTAGTTAGATTGCCTGTGATCTGTAAGTAGACGCACGCTCCCTTCTGCACAGTGATACGGTTGGTGATCATAGTTCAGTAGATCGAATCCAGTTCTCACATGGAACTGCTCAGAACAACGCTCACAGATCATCATGAATAGCGGTTTTCATGATTTTTAAGGTATTTTGTTGTATAAAAATTGACAGTTATTTCTATCTAATACATTTTTATTTGAACTTATCAGTTCAGTGTTATCAGTACATATATATTATATATATTTATTTCAGGTTTCATTTAAGTTTACATGTCTGTCGGGACAAACTATATTGTGTAATTACAGTTTTTCCACCCCAAAAAAACGTGTTTCCATTCCATTAAGGGTCATTGTAACAGAATAATAATGATAACTGTGTTATACAGTGATATTTTCTGAGATGGTAATCGTACCAATTCAACCCTAACTGGTTATGATTTCTGGAAAGAGACATTACTGTTGAGTTTTTCCAAATGTGTGGGGTGTTTTCTTTCTTGTTTTTTTTTTTGTTTTTTTTTAACAATTTCAGCACAACAAGCCAAATACCATTTAGTTAAATTATGCTGGAGAGAAGGCAGACATCTCCACGGCTGATACCTCCAATGATTTAGCAACTCGCACCAAAACAATCTAGATGAATAAAACCACATGACAACTGAGGGGGAAAAAGAGGAAAAGTGTGTACTTTTAATAAATTCAATTAAAAAAAATCCCATTGGCATACTTCGGGGAAAAATAGAATGCAACAGTACCTCTAAAAGCAATCTCAGAATTGCATAATTAAGATCATGTTCTCCAACATGATAACTGAAGCAGAAACTAAATTAGAGGAACGGCAACGGCGACCAAGTGTCAAGTTATTAAGAACTTTAACATCACAGTTACGTACCACTCTCTGGTAGTCATCGGGGTCGCTGTTTTTGAACCCTGAAACAAGAAATATGGAGCAGATAACATCTGACAAAAACTTACAGTAACAAATGGCAATCGACATATTTCCCTTAATGGTTCCCAACACATTATTATAGTGCTCAAGTCTTCCTGGATCATACACATCATGGAGCTTGTGTGTGTCACTTTGTGCTTGTGAGCACTGGCAGTGGTAGGAGCAGTGGCCCTTCTGCATTTTCTCAAGCTGTCTGCCATAGTGCAGTATCAGTATTAGGCTACTCAAGATAGATAAGATAGCAGAGACTGTGCAGTTAGTTTGACTGTTTTTAAAGCATTGTTAGCCTATCAAAGCGAGCAGTCTATGGGAGTTTCCTTCCCATTCAGCGCCCTCAGACTTGCACGTTTAACATTGAGCTGCTGCTTAAATAACCCTCTTTCCACCATGACACACAGCGGGGGAGTCACCTTGATTACACAATTGTTTCATTTTACTGAAATAACGCGCTGCCAGGCGTGCCATTTGGATGCCGAATTCACCACTAGCCTGTTTAACGTTAGCAGCAAATTATTCAGTTATTATTTACGTTATTCAGCTGAGTCGATAACGAAGCCAACCTTAAATTGGCATATTTCTTAACGGAAGCTGGAGTAGCAGACGTTCACGTGACAGTCGTTCCAGGCTGTGTTTTACTATGTAGCTCAATGCAAAGACCCGTGCGTGAGTACCGGGTATAAGCGAATGTAGTGACCCTACCGTGAGCCCCGTATGCCCCGGCTGCCACCGCCGAAGCCCCTGACAGGGCTGCTAACCTCCGGACAATAACAGAAGCGGGCATGTTGTTGTAGCTGCGTGCGTGTCCGACCGGCGGAAGACTGACGGCAATGCTGCCTTCACTGTCCTTTCGTTAGCTCGTACTTGTCAACTCCATAGTTACGGGTAATCGCTGTCCCGCGCATGAGGCTAAATAGTAACGAAATGTAACAGGAAAAACTGATACACTGTCAAAACGAATGTATTTGTATTAGCGTTCAGCACACATTATTTGTTTTTCAATGAAAAAAAGAATATACTGTTAGACTATATGTAAAAAAAAAAAAGTAGGCTTTTAGCAAAAGAGTCTGCTTCGTATGCCATTAGTCCTACAAATTTAAAAAAAACAATGATTAAAATAATGTGACACATCACATTCGCGTTGATTTCTGCTTCCTCGCGTCCCACACGTCTCACTTTTTATGTTATTGCAGCACTGGCGCTAGTTACGACACTCCGCCGAGTTCTTGAAGGCACCACCACCACCAGACGCAGCTCCCGGACTGCCGAGCACATCCGATACCCGTTCGGAGGCTTGAGCCAAAATGGCGAATGGCGTGCTACAGTTTCAGCCCACGGGGCAAATTTCCGAGCCGTGCCAAGCGGATCCGACACTGACATGACACTTGAGCGGGCACCGCGGTGCCTTCAGGCGTCTCACTTAAAGCCATGTGTACGTGAGTGTGGGGATGTTACCCTCACACGGCTGGTCATTTCAGGCTCTCAGAGCAGTTATGGGGGATTGCAGAAGACAGCGCAATCAGGGCGAAAGTTTAAAAAGCACTTGATACTGTTATTAAATTATTCAGTTTGAGTGTGAAATCTGGTGCCATCTTGGCTGAGCTTGGAGGACAGGAGAAAGAGCTCGAGCTCACTTATGCTCTGACCCTCATTGCAAAAGAAAATCAAACATTTTTCAGTTTCATATTTCAAGTATTATTTTTTTTTTATTACTCTATTCATTTATTTACCTCTACTTTGTTTAAGACCTCACATCTGAAAGGCATTATTCATAACAGGGTTCAATTATACTATTGTGCCGCTTTAGTATGAATAATTAATTTTCCTCACAGAGGGGTTGCTTGGCTTCAGAAGGGGGTTTGTGCTGCCCTTTTTTTCTTTTCTTTCTTTTAGCATCACTGCATGCACTAAATTGCAAACATAACACACTGAGTGACGGGCTCAGCGGCGCGTCAGGTGCATTAGTGTGCAGCGCTCCGCAATTTGTCCGTCACTGCAATTTGGGAAACACATGGTGAATCATCCCTCTGCTTTGGTGAACCGCTCCCCTTGTCTGATGTGTTTTCTGGCTGGCAGAGGTGTTGTGCCGCCGTTGCCCCTTGATGGAAAGGCACCAATCCCTGCAGAGAGCCCACCAAAAGGGGGTGCTGTATTGCCTTCTCATCTGCCAAAGTTTGTCTAGAGAGGAAGTGTGTGTTAGTTAGTGTGTGTGTGTGTGTGTGTGTGTGTGTGTGTGTAGGGGGGGACTTCTTCCAATTATCATACTGAAATTACACAGGGTCACACTGCATTACCGGAGCGTCGCTAAACCACAGTTTCCGTCGAGCCTCGTCCTTAGCTGACTTTGACACAGCATTAACACAATGCATACAATTAACACATTTTAATGACCATGTAGCTAATTAAAAATAAGCCTTATGAGTCACAAGGCTTCACCGTCAACTGTGAACCGGACCTGTAGACGGTTTGTGTGTTTGCGCGCGAGCCTCCGAGCCCCGAACCGCGCCGATCTCCGTCTGATCTCCGTGCATGGGTGGACTCTTAATTTGGTGTGATTGGTTTGCATGCGGATGGATTGCTTGCTTTACTCCCCCCCCCACACCCCCACCGACACACACACACACACACACACACACACACACAGGTCATTTTTCCACTCTGGCCCATGGCAGATGGGACGGCGAGGACAACAATGAAGTATGGCTTTACATCTTGTTTTCACAGACGAGCAGCAAATTATCTCTTAAGTCCCGGCAGCCGTGTGCTGTGAGGTTCCTCCGAGAGCCAGCATCCATCTCACTTCAGTCAGCCCGCCTGTCCTGTCCTCTCTCCTCCAGCGGCCGCTTTACTCGCTGCCAAACCGCCGTGTGTTTGAGCTGAAGCATGTGCATGTATGTGTCTGGTCGGCTCAGACTGCTTGCCCTCGGCCTGTCTTGTCGTGATCGAGCTGCAGTCCGAGGAAACGTTCGGCCCTCTCTCTCTCTCTCAGTGGAGACAAGGGGAACATTAACCGCATTAAACAGGGAGCACTTCCTGCAAGGGGGAAGTGGTTGCGCTTGTCTTGCTACCTACACACTTACATGACAGCTGCTGATGCCTAACACTTTGTTTCATCCTGATGCAAGCCCTTCTGCAGGGGTAGGACAAAGTCATGGTGCTTCCTGGCTTTCCGTTGCTGCATTCAAAAATAAGTGTATGCGCACGTGGAAACTCACTTTTCTCTCTACTTAATGTACTGCCGTGGGTTGTTTTGAAAATGCAATTTCCTACTCTTGTTAGCTGTGTTGTTGGGGGTATCTGGTGGCGATGCATCTTGGCTCTGAGAGGGAATTTGAATGTGAGGGAAAATAAAGTGGAATGAGCCCGTCTCGTCGAACGAAAAACAAAAATGATGCTTTGTTTTCACTTATCAGGTAATGAGACAGATGGAAACACTGCAGCGAGAGCTCAAAGTTGTGA
The DNA here is from genome assembly GCF_904848185.1 of Acanthopagrus latus. Classification (NCBI taxonomy): domain Eukaryota; kingdom Metazoa; phylum Chordata; class Actinopteri; order Spariformes; family Sparidae; genus Acanthopagrus; species Acanthopagrus latus. Next base: position 16,531,052 of record NC_051048.1, read on the forward strand.
TCATTGAAAGGTGCAGAAGGTAGGAGATGGCAACCTGTCGAACTCCCACTTGATACAAATAAGCAGCAACCGCCAGATGCCTGTGACTGTATCTGTCAGTGGCTAGTTAGCTCAGTTAGCCATGCAGCTCTTCCTAATACTGGGGGAGTCTTGGTTTCGACACCGTTGACATAGGAGGTCTGAACCGCCACAAGAAAGAAGTTCTCAGGCCGAGGGCTAGCTGGTTAGCGCGCTAACTCCAGTGGGTGTGAACACAGCACAGCACAGCACAGTAGCCCTGCATAGATTTCATTAAAATAACATCAGAATTGCTATTTCTTCAGACTCTGTTGATCATTTTAGTTTATTTTCGAATGTTTTAAGCTTTAATTCTTCCATCTTGCACCTTTAAGTCTAACTTAGGCCAGCATGCTAATGAGGACACACACTTAAAATCTCACCTATAGGTCTCAATGAAGAATAGAAAACCCGCCACGGTAATCTCCAATTTGTTTACGTCTGCTTCCCCATGAGATCAAGCAAGGGGGTTAATGTATAAGCCTGGCCACAGCTCGAGTCTCGGGTCCCAATTTCACCAAATTCGACACTGCACTTCCTTCAGTCCTCAGCAACAAACTTGCCAAGCATGAAGAAAATCAGATAAAGGGTTCTTGAGATATGCGAGGAACATACAGACAGACGGCGATACTTCGCTTTATGGTCTATGGATACCCTTCGCTCTGAATGATTCTTTCGTGATATGGGGAGGTTGTGTGGTCACACTGTTAGAAAGGTGAGAAGAACAATCCACCTTTTCCTTTGTCAGACTGTGCGCTTCCCGCGCCTCAGAGTGAAAATACAGCAAGAATCAAAAAACAGGACGGCTCCATCCTGTAAGCAATGAAATGCTCTTTGTGTGCCAAAAGCCTTGCCTGCTGGGTGGCGCGCTCCCCCACCCCCCGATACCGAGATTTTATCAAGAAACCCAACAATTCTGAAACTCTTCCATTAACCTTGATGTGTTTTGACGGTCGCAGCTCTTCACTGTCGCCGGGCTCGCTTTGAGAAGCCGCAGCCACAGCCAATTATCCAACTGTTAGGGCGCTTTCATGTCTCCGAGATGTTTAGTCACGAATGTACGTATTGTGCCCCGGTGTCACAGCTTTTCATGCTCCAGCTCTGTCACTCGTCCATGTCATTACATTCCCTTTCAGCGAAGGGGAAAGAAGGAGGGGAGAGGGAGAGGGAGAGAGATAGTGGAGACAGGCCTGTCGAGTGACATTTCGTCTGGTAGTCCGGGCTATTGTGTGCTAAGGGAGACAACACCAGTCATTGCCATTACACAGGCTGGCAGAGCAGCACACACACACACAAACACACACACATATATACAGTACACAGGACCAAAACAGCCTCAGGCACACACACACACACACACACACACACACACACACACACACTCATATTTGTCTCCATTCTCATGTCAACACTGAAAAATATTGTCCCGCGGATGTTTTCCGCAAAATAGTTCAGTTTTCCCGTGTTTCGTCAGGAGAGAGGCAGGTAGGTTTTTTGGTTTTTTTTTCTGACGCCGAGCCGAACATATGGTACGTGCCGCTCCAAACAACGCCATCGCCGCGCGTACAGACCCGCAGCTTTAATAATCCATGCGCCGGTTTTTTCAAAACTAAGTCACCCTCTCCTTCACTTCAGGTTGTTTGTCCCCCGTACTTATGCACATCCAAAAACAAACACTTAGGCATGCACAGGCATAAAATTTCAAATATGCATATGCACACGCACACACACACACACACACACACACACACACACACACAAAGTTGCGGTTACAGCAGGCTCCCCACGCCGAGCGAGCATAATTAGCACACTCGTTAAGCTCATCTGCATCTCTCTTCAAAGGAGATCGATGCAAATGGATAGGATTTAGCCACTGGCGGCAATTAGGCCAAAAAAATATCCTAGCTGGAGAAGCTCGGTTACAGCGAGGCAAAGACAGCTCCGTCGCAGGGAGTGAAATGCATTTTCTGCCCCTGCACTGGGCGCATAATAGAATCCAAAGGAAAAAAAAAACAACAACAAATGCTTTCATTTACTCTCATGTCAAATCAAGTTCTGTTTAATCACGTTCAGCACCAGCCCCTCCTGGTTATCACATAATCCTGGGCTTTAAGGGGGAATGTTTCATTTAGGAAAATGCAACACCGACTGAGATTAGCTCGACTAACGTTGGCTGTGGAGACGCACCCTGACACAGATCTGATTCCTCTGTGCCACGGAGCTCCGTTACTGCTTTTTGGTTGCTTTTTGGTTGCACACACACACACACACACACACACACACACACACCATCCTGCTTTGTGTAAAAAAACGAAGCACACCAAAGCTGAAAAACAGCCACTAGCAAATGTAATGTTAGCCGCTCATGTTTTGAAAATGAAAAATAAGGTTTTGCATCTCTTTTGCACAGCTCCAACCTGCTGCCCTTAGCTGCGTGTTTTCCTTTTATCCCAGGATAAAATTGTGGCAGTGTTTCAGGAAGCTACAGATGCGTTCAAATTTGCTCATGTCACAAGCTACGTATTTCCACAATATCAGTCATATGACTACGTGGGAGATGATAGTGGAGTAACGTGCGAGACAGCTGCCAAGTCACTGACTTCAGTTTAAGTCTGTGTTTCAGTATTTATAAGTGTGACACCACTGGACATATGTAACACGGGACCAGGGCGTTCCAACATTTGTAAACCTCACACCACTGGATATTTCTAAGGAGATCTGAGGACAATTTTTGGGCGTGATTGTGGCTACAAAAAAAACAAGTATTTTTGAAAGGAAGTCAGATCATTGCAATTGTGTTTGTGTTGATCTAATGAAACAAAAAAAGGAAAGAAGAAAACTAAATTAAAAATGGTACTTTAAGCCACACCATGATGTTTCCGAAACGCTAACAATGTGGATTGTGTGCCTAAACCTGACCATGTGGTTTTGCAGGAACAGACTTTTCCAACATGTACTCTGGCGACTGAGTTGCGCAATCTTGAGCTGTTCTGTTCTATTCAGGCCAAAAAAATGGACGGCTTCTGGCTGAGAGCCACAGACTGGATAAGGACGTTTCCAAGTTCGGGGGGGATAGACTTTTACGCATTGTCTGATTTGGTGTTCGGATTTGGGATTTGTTGAGAATGAGAGCAAGTCGTCACACACAAGTCGGTCGGCTTCGTCGTCTGACTCCATGACTGTCTTTACCAGATCTGATGGCAATCCATTAAATAGCCGTGAAAGGGGCTCAGTGGAATGTCTGTGTTGTACTAGAAGCTTTTTATAAATGTATGTGTTTTTTTTTTATTTTTATTTTTTTATCTGATCTGACTGAGACCCAATATTACAAAAGTACTGAATTTACAACCCCGCAACAATGGCAACAATTTAGGCTTGGACATCTGGGAATAGTGACAAACTATGACAATGACCCTTTTATATGACTAGATAGTGTGCCAAGCAGGAATATTTAATCAGTTGTCTACATATGACAAATACATTTTGCCGAAAAGTCAGTCACTCAAAGAAATATACATATTGTGTATGAAGTCCCATCAACGGCAAGTGAAAAGTGATCTTAATTGTCAGAGACCCCAAAAAGAAAGGGTGCATCATTTTCTCTTCATCCAACGAGACACCTGGAGAAGCGACCTCCCCCCCCACAACCCCCAACCCAAACCTCTCCTCCTGAATCCCCCTCTGCAGCTCATCTGTGGCAGCGACGCACATATTCCAGTTAAATATCCGAGACTTGCAAAACTGCACGGTCGGTCAAGTTGGTCAAAGCTTCCAATTTGTTTACGACCAAAACTAATGACTTTGTGTTCGACACTTACAAAGCGCGCGTCAGCACCCCGACACGCTAACGTCAGCATGCTAACATGTGTGCTGGCTGCGTAAAATGCAAGTGCGCCTCACGGAGCTGCCAGCAGGAATAGAGGCTGCTGTGCCTCGAGACTCTTCTTCTTGGTTTTTATTTATTTATCATATTCTGAATTATACACGTATTTTTACATCATAACTCTACGGAATGAATCTCAAAGGGGAAAAATAAGTACTGCCTGTGAACTACAGGGCTGATTTTTTATTTTTTTTTCCACGATCAGGCTCATGGACGTACTTCACATTCACACCCCCCCACCCCACCAGTCACTCGCCGCTTTCCACCACCGCTCCCCTCTACCTGATTCACATCCACGAGATAGTCAGAAAGCGAGATGCCGAGAGACAGAGCGGGAGCGGATTAGGCGGCGAGCATCCTAATCAAAGCTGTCACGCAACATGTACACCAGTCACATCGCCGCTCCATCCTGGGGTGCCGCCGCGGCTCAGGTCATCCATCTCATTCACTTTTACAGGCTCCATTGGTCTGCTTTCGCACCTCTAATGAGTCCCCTTCTGAATGCTTACTTTTTCAACAACAGCAGAGCACGAATTTCAGCGGGCGCCGGTTCTGACGGACGTGCCGACGCCGGGAGCTAAATTGGAGGCCGGGCGAGCGGGAGGAGAGGGATGGATGTTTGTGTCCAGAAGATCAACACAAGGCCTTTTAATATTCTAACAAGGCAAATGTTGGCTGAAAAGGTGATCAGCACCCCTCCAAGCCTGAATTCCATCCGAGGAGTTAATTAAGCCGACGAGTGTGGCTCGGCTCGTTCAGTCTGATACGGAGGGAGGAGACGGGTTGTTGGAGGTTAAGCCTTTCTGTCCAGCACCCCGGCGGACAACTGGAATTAGCGGTGGAAAATGTAGGTGGCAGTATCGTATGTGCACTCCTATAGGCTGCAACAAAGCTTTCTTTGTGTTGGGGGGGGGGGGAAGAGAGCAAAGATGAAAACCTTTTCAGCAGCCTCTCGGCAGGTTTTTCTTTCATGATTCCGGCCCCATTAGTCATGTACCTGGAACCGGGCACCAAAGAGGAGATCGTGTTTTATTTTTACTTTCTCAAAAGGGAAAGTATCGGGGCAACACGTTCGCGCTGGAATGTCATCATACATTTGCAGGTCGGCTCTATAGGTGACTGGCAGGTCCCCCTCATTTATTGCGGCTCTGCTCTGCCGGCACAATGGAGGCCAAAAGACGGAGACATACACCACAACACCCCTACACCTGCATCCACCCACCCGCGTTTGATTTGAACATCTGTATGCACATGTTTTACTCTTTTCATCTTCCTTTTCATTTTCTCAACACTCAACTTAAAATGACTGTTCGCCTTATCTATGCACTTAATCTGTATTCAGCTTTTCACAGTTGAGCTGTTTTCTTTTTTTTTTTTCTTTCCTTACTGCTGTTATCTATAATTGCAGAAAATACATAATTACCTTTAGCCGGGTTGGGCACCCAACACAGACAAATACTTTGAAAGTAATATTGCACTTATTGTTGAGGGCACACAGGTTTATGAAAGAATATAATTTGTTGAGGCAGGGATTGATGATTTTAAGATGAGAATTTAAACGTATGTAACATTTCTACTATTATGCTCATTTTCTGGTTCATAATTTTATGTCTGGTTATTACTAGAAATATGTTAATATGCTTTAATGCTGAAAAAACACATCAGTTTTCTCATACTGTCACTAAATTCCCCCTCCGTCTGAAACACTCTGTTTTACCTCCCGTCTCTTGAAGGTCCCCCCTCCTGAATATCCACTCCCCTCTGATTGGTCAGCTCACACATGCCTGAACCCAGCTCCGCGAGCAACAGCAGAGAAGCTTTGCTAAATCATCTCTCACATGCCAAACTATTTACATGTGATGTCACGAAGTCGAAGAATTAAGGGAGGGACTACTGGCGAGGCGTTTCAAGAGCAATTTTGTTTTTAACTTTTACATTTCCAAGAACATATATTAAAGACTGAAGTAACAGTTGAAGAAAGAAAGAAAATAGGTCTCCTTTAAAATATCGTCAAACCACTAGACCTTTGTTATGTTTTCGACAGCAATCGTTTCATGAAGACAACATCTCCCATGATCCTGCGCTACTTGCCCCTTCTTTTTTGTTTTGACCGAGAGACCCCTAGTGGCAGAAATTACATACTGTGCATTTAATCAATGCATCAATTTCAAATTCTTTGGTTTTTATCTATTTTGTCACTTCCAAAGTGTCGTACACATCATGCAATCATACATCTTTGAAGTGTTACCTTTTTTTTTCTTTGTTTTATCTTTATGTCATAAAGTTTGCCTATAGCAAGTAAAGCTCTAATGAAACATTTGGGTTATCCCAGTGGTTCTCAAAACTCTTTCTGTCGTGTCCTACTTTGGGAGCCTAAGTACATTTCATGGCCTTTCTTTCCCCTTGTAAACCAATTAAAAGGGTTTCTTCAGCCAAATTACAGAAATGATCTTTTTTACATGAGCTGTGGCGGTATCTGCCTTGGCAGATTTTGTGTAATTTGCTCAGGTTCTGAGCTATCCGCCTCCAAGATTTCTGCCTCCGTCTTTACACAGTGGAGGTGAGCGGAATTTGTAGTCCTCGGAGAAGTGAAAATTAAGTGTTTCTTCAGATGCACATGGTTGGTTGGGATAATCTGCCCTTCCAACTCAAGATGAGCTAGTTTACGCTCGGTAAAAGTTCTTGAAGAGGACAGCGTCAGCTGAAACATGTGTCTTTATTACTGTACTGCATGACATAAGAATACAGATAAAACTTTGAAATACTTTTTCTTTTCTGGGTGTCAGCCAGTTTAACTACAGTTGGATAGATTTTGACGCAGAGGAATATTAGCAGTCATGTTATACAGAAGAAAAACAGAAAAAGTCCACAGTTCACTCTGACTTAGCTTTGGTCTGGTCTCCATTAGCTTGCTAGAGGATCTCCTTTTTTTTACTAGTTGGATGCTAACTTTGTCCATGGGTGGGTTTGTCATAGATTTTCAACAGCGTCTTTCAACACCCTCAACATACAACGCAATACACCAATTCACTTAGCTTGCCCTTTTATTTGTCTTGTCTTGCTGTCTCCATTGTTAACAGTATCTTTCTTGTTTCACACATCGTATCATTTCTACCATGTCTCTCACTTGTCTTGTGTTGCATCACTAAATAAAAAGAAAAACTAAAACATTTCAGAAAGTGTTTAAATATTTCTACAAAAGGTGTCATATCGGCCTCAAATTACATGTATTTTGGCTGGCATCCATGTCAGGACGAGGAGGGGAAGGTGGCGGCACGATAGCTGAACAGCTAGGCAGCGAAGTGAGATGGTTTCAGTGCTAGAAACCACTGTTCAAGACATCATTTCAACATTTATGAGCACAAAACTGCTGGATATTGGAGCGTGTAAGTGGTGAGAGAACCGGGTAAGCCAAAACACGGCCTTTTCCTAACCCTAACCAAGCGGTTGTTGTGCCTACACCTAACCAGGCTGTAAGCACCGCGTTGTCGCAACACTGAAATTGAAACTTGAAAATTAAGAAATGTAATGTTTCAACATATCTGAGACCAGCTGGAAAACGACTAACAATGAGAGCTGTGCAGACAAAACAGCACATTTGCGTGTCTTTAAACCAAAACAATGAGCGGAAAGAAGCCAAAAAGGCTCCGTATAACTGAGAGGAACTGCAGAGTCTGGTCCTCCACAACGAATGAAATCTTTACATCGCAATTTGTTCCACTGTTGTATAAAGATATTGATCCGCTACACATTTTCACTCTGGTGAGGTAAGCCCTCTGGAAACTTTTGTATTCCCTTACATCTGCGGCTTCTTTAATGAACTCCATCCCTCCACGCCCATTACAAATCCACGAAGTAATCTGTCCACCATTGTGCTCCGTTGTACAAATTGCATGCAGCATCATCTTCAGTCCCTTCTATTTGTTTAATTCTTATCTAGATCTGGCTCGCCGCCGCCGCAACAAGCCCGGTCTCCTCGAGGGCACCATTAAGGTTTCATCTAATCACCTAATCTAATAATGCTGAAAAGTTCAAGCGCTCTACAGATCGCAGGCAAACCATTGCTTTAAGCTGAGCGCCATCCATCTGGAACGATGATGTTGCTCGTGATGGAGTCGTTGAGATGTCTGTCATTTGGATACTTCTTCCCAGAGGAGCCATTCTCCGCTTTCATTATGTTGATTTAGCTCGTCTCCTTTACGCCGTCTCGCTCACAGGGCAGGGAAAACAAAAGAAATGCGAGCAGGGGATGAATTAAATCTATCACAAACAATTACAGTCAGCAACATGACGGGGCCAGGATAAAGCCGGCCCAACAACCTGTGAAATGATGTCTCCTTTCTGCTTATTATTCATAATGAAGTGTGCATGTGGACGCGCAAACACACGCAGAGCCGCGGGACGAATGGCCGAGCACACATTAGTGTTTGCGCTGGTGCCTTCGTGTGTGCGCCGCAGTGACGCAAAGTGTTTGACTTGCACACGATTCAGATTCATTAAAACACGGTTTTTTTTTTCCCTTTGGATTGAAGTTTTTGTAATCCTCTTCTCTCTGCAGGGCTGGGCAAGTTACTTGTAATCAATTACTCTCAGCTGCTCACTTATTACTGTATATTACCCATTCAAAAAAAAAACAAAAACAGAAAACACATTTGTATTTCTTTGCAAATTACTCAGCAACAAGCGTAATTAGTTACATCACTTGTTACTTTACGTTCATTACTCAGCCAAGCTCCATCAAAGGGGCCCTTTAATTTTTAATGTGTTTCTTAATTTGCCTCTAGACCAACAAGACATATGGACTCTATTTAAAAAATAAGACAGTTTAGTTTAACTAACAAACTACCTTAAGCGAATGAATTAGAAAAATGCACTCGCTCAACGACTAGCTTAGCTTCAGGGGCAGTACCCCAAACCCAGGTCATCCTCAATATAAGCTTACTTGAGACCAGCTAGCTTGAAAAGAAGACTCTAGCTCTATAAAATCTCTGTATATTCTTGTTTCTCCCTGTCATGGCGTTAAAAGCATGATATGGATGAGGACGTGTTGATTCATGACGTTGAAATACTGTCTCATTTTATTGCAAAAGCCAAAAGGTGGCAGCTGGCTGGAGGGAGATTGCCAGAGAGCTGAAAGTTTCTGGTAGGACAATGTACCATCTCTACTTCCCATTGTCTAAATTGTAAGTCATTTCCAGTACAGAAACATCTAAACAGTGTACAAAAGAAAAGACAATAAAGTTTTTTTTTAAAGTAGAAAGACAGGCTGCCTTTGCAAACTTGCCCACCATTAACATGATTGGTTGGGATGATTTAATGGGATCCATTGGCTGAAATGGAATACAACATCCGTAATTCTGCTTTTATTAGTGTATAATTACCCGACAGATGGAGCAGGTCCTCCATGATTCTACTGCCCAGACAGGATGAACCGAAGACCGTCGAGACGAAGGTTACATTGACTGTCTCAATCTGCAACCACACTGCTAGGCGCCACCTAATCCCTCACACTGCTCCTACAAGTAATGCATCGCTGACCAACACTGGCTAGCGGTGAAACTTACCGGGAGAAATGTCAAAATTAAAGTAATTTCCCAGACTATCTCAACTCTTAATTTGGCAAGAGCAATATTTCCACAATCTATTGATTGATGAAGGAAATGATGAAGGAAATGAAATAAAGTGCACTTTTCCTTCAAACGATCAAACAAAAATCCCATCAGTGCAATATGTAGACACCAACGATAAAGCAAATTTAACAAAGTCCAAGGCCTAATTATAGGCCTATGGTGAGAATAAAGTCGGGTTAAGGCTATCATAACAGTATTCATTACAAATGGATTGTAAAACATGTGTGATGTGTGTGTGTGAGGAGGGCTCCTTCATGCTTATATCAAATAAGCATTTCCACTCTGGGCAGGTTTACTATCTCCTTTCCCATGAATAATACATAAGTCCTCTCTCAGCCCAGTCCCACACACTCACACGGGCACAGGCACAGTGTGCAGACATCGCGGCATGCCAACCGATCAGTGTTAATACTGACAACATGAGCTTATGTTGCTTAATAACGCGGCCCGAAGTTAAAGTTTCTGGGCCAGAGGAGGTCATAAAAAAAAAAAAAAATTAAAAAAATAAGAAAAGCAAAGTCACACTGTGCAGGTCTGCTTCTCTCTTTATACCTCGCCGCAGCAGCCGGCGTCGATGGGACATGTGGCTCTGCAATTAGCCCTGGCCGATCCGTGGGTGTGGAGCCTATGCCAGTGCTCAGATGGGTACAATTAAAAACAGATGCCGCTCCGGCTAATGGGCTGTGCGTGTGCGCTAGAGTGTGGTAGGTGAGATGTTGAAATATATAGGAGGAAAGAGAGGGGGTGGCATGCGATGGGAACCAATGCAAGTGGAGCTACTTAAGCACTAATCTGGAAGGCTCCCCGCTGCTGCAGATCAGAGGAGAAGGATGCGATCCCCGACCCCAAGGGGCTGAGGGCTTGCTGAGGAGCAGAGATATAAGAAAACAGCGCGGGGAGGGAGATGCTAACCGTGGAATGTAGAGGAGGCCGGAGCAAGCCTGAGAAACAAAGGCAGGTGGAGAAATCACCGCAAACCCCACCGGATCACACGCCCGCTGAGGTGAGAGCGAAGAAAGAGGAGAAGGAGGAGGCAGGTGAAAGTCCAACGCTCACTGCAATACGGTGGTGGATGTAAAATAAGGGGAGAAGGGGATGGAAACCATCGAGAGTCCACTGGGAGAGATTTGCTCAGAGATGAGCTGCAGGGGGATTAGGTAAGGGGGGGAGCGTGAGCCGGATCGCTGGAAGTATCGGTTTCTCGGAGGAGATGTTCATCATCTTAAAGGTCCTACAAGGGACTTTTAACTGGTTAGGTAACAGTCACGATTTAATACCGAAGCCTCTACGTGACCTACATAAGCCAACGAGACATCAGCAAGAAGATATAGTTATTATAGCTTTCGGGGTTGTTTCTTTATGTCACCAACGAGTCCTTGTTGTGCTCTCGGTGTCATTTTGACTGGGCATCCGCTTCTTGGTAGAGTAGCAACAGTCCCAAAGTGTCTCCATCTGTAGAAAAATGTTGTGTTATGTTGAATTTATTCAGAAAACCATTAAATTTCAAAAGCTTCACATACATTTTCTTGCCACTGTATGCATTAAAACACCAGTGCTGCTGTGTAGGGTGAATGTGGAAAACGGCAACTTCCTGTGACGTCTAGCTGACATATTTGACGCTTATAGCCCAAGAAATGAGATGCTACCCTTGGTTAACACAAAGTGTTAAGCGAGGTCATCGGATTAAACAGACCGAAAGATGTCGGCAACGCTAACAGCTTCACCCTGCTGCAACCGAGTGGAGTGTGTCATTGTCTCGAGGGTTGCGATGCATCACACCGTTTCATTCTATTTTCAAAATGTTTCGTTTGCATCACCTTTTCTCCCCCGTCACGATGATGAAAGACGACAAGGTCAAAGTTGGCAAAGGTTGCACTTTGGTGTGACTCACCCACTGGCAACCATTGTTAACCGCTAGGTGCCAGCGGCGCTCCACTGAACTACATAATACTTAAGCTAGCATTCTGCCTCAAACCTGACTCACACAACACACCCTCAGTATCTGTTTCACCCCACATTAAACGCCGGTCCAATAAATAACACTGTGCTCCGGCATCACTCCGACCCTACAGAGATGAGTGAGCATGTGAGGAACAGAGCGCGACGCCAGGAGGTAAAGAGCCTGATAGGAGGTAGGAGTGAAGTTAGAAGAACACCAGTTCCCAACCTCGAAGAGGGGGGTGGGGCAGGTGCCTCGTGGCGAGCAGGAAGGTAGAAAGAGGGATGAGAGGAAGGGAAGGGAGAACAAAATGCGAGGCTACACGACAGTCAGGAACGATTACCAGTGATGAAGCCTGCAGCGAAGGGGGGAACCGGCGTGAGGGGTTCAGACAGGGTGCGACGTGTAAGAAGTTTAAAGGTGTGAGGGCGAGAACACGGGGGGGAGGAGGGGATAAGGGCGTGCACGGGCCGGAGAAGGAGAAGGATGAGATGTCGAACTTCCCGTGTCATGCTGCGTGAGTGTGAAGCGGCGGAAGAATAATCGGTCCTGCAGGAACAGGAGGACAGTGAGCACATTTCATTTAAAGTGTGCTCCTGCCATGCAGTTCCTCTGCCTCGCCTGGCAAGCGAGCGTCCAACTGTGCTAAAGCCCAGTCTCTTTTTGCCAAAAACAGCTTTGTAAATTAAAAGCTCCTGGCATCGGCTAGCTGGAGCCGGTTTTCAGCTATTTTGGAATGACATCTTTGCAGGCCTTTTTTTTTTTTTTTTTTCCCTCCCTCATCGGGGAATAATAGCCCGCAATTACGCATCTAATGTGTACTCGTGCACAGGTGAGTTTGCACGGTGCTACCATCCTTAGAATTAGTCATAAACAAGCAAATAATTGTATTTTTTTTTGGTTTTTTTTTTGCTTTGATATTCCATTTCACTCTCCGTGACAGCGTGGGCTCTCACAGTCTGCAAACACAAGAGGGGATTCGTGGGCATGCTCAATAAGGTCAGGTTGCAGGAAAAGTAAATTAGGCGGAGAGAAAATGGGCTTTCTTGGCACCTTCGACAGAAAAGGTTAATGGCTTTATGAGATTGCGGTGACATATTACTGCAAACACCTCCGAGCAAACAAATTATTTGATTGTAACATCGTAGAATGTAGCAGCCCGTTGTTAATGGAATATTAAATCCGCAGCCATGTGCGTACGTGTGATAATGTCTTACCGCTGCGCGGACACGCGTATGTACATGCATTTACATATGCGACAATGGGTGCGGAGGATCGACGATGCCAAACTCAAAAATAAATAAGCAAGTAGGAAAACTTGATAAATAAATTAGTATGCCATTAATGGGGCACTTTGTAGTTTTGGATAAGAAACTCAAACTTAGAATTGTATTATTTATGATATTAATGAGGTAATAATACCAACTAGGAAATATTTATTTTCTCAATAATTGAATGAACAAGGGGTTCTCGGAAGAAAATAAGGCCCCGGGAACAAAGAAAGGCGGCAGGGTCCACCACATGTAAACAAAACAGTATGAAATTGTGTTGTCCTTTATGGTCAGTATTCTTTGTTAAGTTTTTTATGTCATGAAAAAGAAGACAGCATTTGTTTACGCATAAAAAAAAAAAAAGAATCAGTCAATAAAGATGTTTCTCTTCTGATTAGAATTCGTTCCCCAAAACTGCACAGTGCACCTTTAAATGGAACAAAAAGAAACTAAGGAAAAGAAATGTATCATACATTTCATTTCAGTTTTATTTTTTATTTTCACTTTTGTATTAATTCCCCAATTTATTAACTTATGCATGTATTCAATATTCCTTTATTTACTTATAAACCTACAAATCTCACATCAGTTTTATCTTCGCAATCTTACCAGTGTTCTCATATGTATTTTCTCTCTTTCATTTCAGTGTGTGTAAGAAATAAATACATTTAAACTATTTATTCCATCATTTATTTATTCATTTATGATTCTGGCAGTTACAGTCTTCTGTAAATACATGCCTTTATGTGTGTGTGCCATGTGAGTATTTTGCCTTTGGGTGTTCTGCTCCAACCTCCTGAAAGCCCAGAGACAGATAAAAGATGTGTCTCTCCCAAAAGGCCTTTTTACACTGGACTGTGCTAATCAAGCATCATTATGGCATTCTGGAGGCATATAGAACATACAGAAACAATGCAGAGGAATTCTCCACAGACCAGCAGCTCCCCCTGGGGCTCCACAGTGGCAAACTGACCTCTAACACAACATGGATCACATCTGGGAGTGTCCGTGTGCAGGGAAGGGATAGCGTGTGTGTTACGGGACCATGCATGCCATGATACATGTGTGTGTGTTACCGTGTATCGGTGTAGTCCATCGGAGACAAGGAGATGTGTGAAACAGGCACTCAGGTGAACGTGTGCGAGTGTGTACGCGTGAACGTGGGCTCAGCTGTCAGGCCTCCCTGGTGGGCCATTAACGCCGATTCCTCTGCAAGGGTCTATCAAGTGTAGGACATCGACTTCACCCCTGTACGTGAACACACACACACACACTACACTTGCAGGCCTTCTCCCACCCTCACCTTGGCCTGATGGGATGTCACTGGGGGAATGTACATCCACCACCAAAGACAATTTGTCTTGATAGCCGAGATTGTAGCCCCATAGCGATCCCCCGCTTCCCCTCTCTCTGCCTCATCTATGTCCCTCAGGTCGCTGGATGTGTCTGAAGGTAAAGAGCACGACCGGCTGACATGATGTTCTGGCTGATTGACGACAGGCAGGCTCCCCACATGAGCGGAGAAGCAGCCCGTCTCCCCCCCCCCCCCCCCTGCCCGGGGTTTATACGAAGAGCTGAATGAACACTGGCACACGGATGCTGAGCAGTAAATCTTCTCTACAATGAGATCTGGATGCTGCCCGGAAGCACATGGGCATCATTTAGATGTGACTGGGGGCGGGAATCATTATACTCCAGCTTAAGCGTTGGCAGATAATAGCAGGAAAACAAGCAGCAACAGAAACGTTTTTTTTTTTTTTTTTTTTTTAGGAGACTTTTATCCCATGAGCTGGGGATTTCTGGCAGGTGCCGGCCCACCAACTGTGGATACATGGCTGTGCAGTGGGAGAGTGACGGAGGCAGATGTTTGGCTGTGTTATGACCCCGGTAATAAGACAGACATGTGGCTGTCCTGCATCCAGAGGAGCAGGTGCTGCCACCGCACAGCCATTACCATCTGCACTGATGAGAGCAGGGACCCAGGCATGCTGGATGTTAGATGGTTATTACCCCTTAAAGTAAAACATAAAGAATATGAATGAGCGGTGGCGGTGAACTCAGCAGCCCACCACAGAAAAAAAATAAATAAAAAAATCCTCAATAACATTGCAAAAGGGACTTGTAGCGATGATTAGTGAGCGCATATCCTAATTTTACTGTATGTTATATCTTTTTTATCTTCTGTGGTGTCGCTATAAAGTTCATTTAATACCCTGTTTGGCTCCCGGTGATATGTATCCATCAGTGATTAACATGGTGAGCCTCCTGTAGGGATTAGCCGGGGGAGAAATAGAATTAAATGTTCTCTGAGTTTACGGGGGAAACTACATGACGTGTATCTTATGGACGTTTCTCTGCGATGGATGGAGAGGACGTGGAGGAGGGCGGCCGGGTTAAAGAGGGATGCTGGTGGTGGCTGGGTTGAACGGAGAAAGGAAAGGAAAAAAGGAAAGATGCAGGCCAGGGTGAAGGGATGGATGGAGTGGAGGAGAGAGAGAGAGAGAGAGAGAGAGAGAGAGAGAGAGAGAGAGAGAGAGAGAGAGAGAAAGAGAAAAAAGGGGCTAGTATCCCTTTAACGTCCTCTGACGTCACGCTGATGCAGATCTGCCCGGCTGGATGCGAGCGGAGGAGAGGAGGAGAGAGGGATGCCGAAAAAAAAAATTAAAACTCCCCGGCGTTCATTTTTCGCATCCCTCCAGCAGAAAAGGGCTGCAGACCACAACCTCCGCACACAGAGAGTGGGGGGGGTGCCACTCAGGACTGACACCTGACTCCAGCGAGAGGCTGTCACCGCGGCGGAAACTGCGCCGAAACGCCGCACATTTGTTTTAGCATAGGAGCGACCATATTGAGGTCAGAGGAAAGCGTTGCCAAGGCGACCAGCTTGCTAGGGAGGACACTGCGGCGCGCATCACACGCCGAGAGCGAGCGAGCTTGAGTGCGTGCGTGCCTGCCAGCGTGCGCGCGCGTGCGACAGCCAAGCCGAAGCGGTCACGGCAGCCACACAGCAGCAGCAGCAGCAGCGGCGGCGACGGAAGCAGCAGCGGCGGCATCTTCTCACACGACTACCCGGCGACAGCGCAGTCCACGACGAGCCGAAGCTGAGCCGAGGCTTGCAACGTGACTTCGGCGGCGTCGGAGTTCGCATGAAGGGGGATTTATCGAGGATTTATCGACGACGTCCCAGAAAAAACGCTCGAAAAAACCTGAGCAGCCGCGACCACCGGGGGTCCCACACAGGTGACACTTCCCGGCTGTCAGAACCACCAAGACCCCGCGGATACGGACACGGACACGGGGTGTTTCGTTAAAGCGTCGATAGAAAGAGACACTCTCCCCGAGGCAAACCGGACTGTCAGCCGAGAAATTAATTAATATATTGCCGTGGTGGAGAAGACGTTTACCGAGCCGAGCCGAGCTGAGCTGAGCCGAGCCCGCCCGCTCGGATGGGGAATCATACAATATCCTGTATGTGTCGGCTAATGCAGTAGAGCGGGCTTGATTTCTGCTATCCAGCCTTCACTGTCGCTGTCTCCAGCAGTCATGAAGTCCCACCTGCCGGCCCGGTTGGATTGAACGAGGTGGTGCTGTCGGGGGACATTTTTTTTTTGTTTTTTTTTTTTTGGAAAGGTTTTGTTTATTTGTTTATTTATTTATTTTTTATATAGAAGCGAGCTCTTTTTGCTCGCTTGACATTTACCACTGCTGGAGGGAGGGTTGTTGAAGAGGACAAGGAGGAGGAGAAGGACGAAATCTCAGGAAAACAACAACAACAGCAAAAAACAAGGAACATCGGTGGGCATCTGGCACCCCACCAGCACCAGAGGATCACACATTACCAGGTAGGCTGAGGTTTACAGGGTCTGTGCTGATTTTTGCCGAAGGCATGAAATGACACTGTAAAATGTGTTGGTCTAACTGATCATTCCTCTGAAGTTTGCATTTTTAAATGTGTATGTGTGTGTGTGTGTACTTGAAGATAATCTTTGATGCCTAGTGAAAAAAATGTGCATCAAGATCACTAAATTGGGGCAGAATAGAGAAATTATGTGCAAATGTTTCTTTCTTTCTTTTTAAAAAATTTTTAATCAGACTGTCCTTTTCAAAATGCATTTGGTGTTGCCCAAAACATGTATGGAATGATCGACATCCTGTCGCTCTTTGGACAGTCTTTTGGATGTGGCAGCCTGTGATGTATTTTCGCCCTGTGGTCATGTCAGACCTGTTGAGGATGAGTCGTGCTTCATGCAGACGCGCCGCCGATCCTCCACGGCAGAGAAGATCCTCAAGTCCACACCATTAACGGGGGAGTCGGAGCTCCTGTGGTGGAATGAGAGAAACAGAGGAGGCCATTCAGTCGGACTGAGCTCATTCCTCTGTCCTCCTAACGAGCAAGATTTCTGAGCTCGTTAATCGAAGTCATCAGTTCTCGATCAGTCATCGGGCATATGGTGGTCGCTGTGGCTTTCTTGAATTGTGCATTCTCTTGAATGCGAGTACAGTGAATACGAGTGGAAGGGACATTCAGCCAGAAAACCACCCTGTCTTGCAGAGAGATGATTGAAAAGAAGCACACACACACTCACAAAAGTCCCCCTTCACCAGTTAAATCATCCCTCAACTTAATATGAGCATATTTTCCCGGGGTCTTTGTACTCGAAAGACCCAGGAAACGCCATGGCCATGAGAACATATTCCCCTAAATGCTCCTCTCTCCACACAAACACGAATGCATGCACACACACAGCATGAAGAATGGAGCGCATTTATATGCTGCGGCTGGTGTTGTGGGGCATTCGGATCGGCAGGGCCTGCTAGATGATAGAATTCAGCAGGGACAAGAAGACCTCTGTTCTTATCTGCGGCGACGAGAAGGGGAAGGCAGCTCCGCTCAGCTCGGCTCGGCTTCTCTTATTGCTAGCATGCCCATATAGTCCGATAGGGACTTCTCCTCTGTGGGGAGAAAGCGTTTTAATGGAGGCGGGAGGAAAAAAATGTGCCACTGTTCTTGTGCTAAATAGATGTTGTCACAGAGGAGTGGTTATTTATCTCGATGGCGGCTGGCTGGAAACTTTGAGGACCTGTGGAAATTTTTAAAGGAGATAAAAGACGCATGATAATGCAGTCCACAGTGATTGCGGGCATTCGTGTGGAAGAGAGAAACATGTACACATAGAAAGGGGGAGACATCCTAGAGCATTTCTGCAGCAATGCAATACAGCGTTCTTCTCTATTCATTCGGGGTCAGCGGCTGATTTACAACAACCTTATATAAACAGCCTTGCCAAGGCCTGTACACACCTTTTCATGTGCCTGAACATTCTGCCCATCAAAAATTTGTTCAAAAAATGTTCCTGTGTGTGCGTTCCAACCAAATGCAGGCAAGGCTCCTGAAAACATTGCTCGGCGCCATCCATCTCCTGCGAGGTGCAGCAAAGCTGGAGGCAGATGGGGCTGAAGCGTTCAAAGCGTGTTGTCGGCTAGATTGATGGCTCCTAGCGCGGGTCGCCAAGCAGTCAACAGATGCAGGCTGGTGTTGTGACAGGGTGGGTTGAAATAGCCATCACAGTCGCACTTTCACAGTCCTTAAAATCCCTATCTGTCTGTTTACCGCTGCTAATTTTGTCCCTCACTATTTATTTTTACTGGAGATAAATCAGTGACAGCAGGTCCCCCAGTGCGTGAGGATGTTTTCTGACTTTCGGAGATGACAGCAGATGCTGCTAATTTTAGGTGAGAGATGTCATCTGTGTAAAAAAAAAAAAATCTTCAGCATTGTGGGCGCTGTCATGTTGACTGGAGGACTGGAGTCTCATCTGATGATTGCTGGCGAAATTAGATGTTTGTTTAGCAAAGTTGAAATGAATTAGTCAAGCCAAGGCTGGCTGAACACGCAAGTCCTCAGGGAGGCACTGTTGCTCATGTCTCCCTTTTGTTACGAGAAGACGAGGAAAGGGAACAATGTGTGTCAGTTATTGCTTTGAAGGTGCGGAAATGTACTTTCAGCACAGCTGGCACAACTTTGTTTACCCATCAGTGAAAATTTGTTTTCCGCATCTCAGCCAACTTGAAGGCTCAGTTAGTGGTTGTATTTTTGATGGAATATTCAATAACTGTGGGGACCTGTGTGCACATTTGACGATTAGCCAATTAATGCGTTGTCTACAAAATGCCAAAAAACAAACAAACCGTAATTTCCCAGTGTCTTTTTCACATTGCTTCTTTTGACCAACCGTCCAAAACCCAAAGACTCTTCATTTGCGATCATTAATGACAAAGACAAGCAGCAAATCCTTACTTTTAAGAAGCTGCAAATTTTGACACTTGAGCTTGAAACAATAATCGATTGTCAGAACAGTTGACAAGCTTCTTTCCATCGACTAAAAGATTAATCGATGAATCATTGCGGCTCTGAGCAGTTTCTCCAACACGTGCCTGTTGCTTGGACCTCCTCTGTGTTACCACTAAACTCCACCATCGTACTCCGTTTTTTGCTGATTCTCGAGTAGAAAATAGAGCTGATTAAATGGAATAGCTCCACAATGGGTTCTCTTCTTTTTTTTTTTTATAAAGGAAGGCTTGGTAATTAACAACAAGCTGCTCACAATGGGAATATACCCCTTCTTCTCCCTTGAGCACCGTTCTCGGCATGTAATCACACAGACTTCTGCACATGTTCGTTGACTTGTGTCGGCGGCCACTCTCTGAGACCGTATACACTCCGCATGTCTCCTTTATCCCTCATTCGTGTATTCATTTGTTTCTCCCCTCCATTCATTCGTGTCCGACTCCTTCATTTGGTTCAAAGGGAGCCTGTCTGTTTTTTTTCGGCAAGAAGTGTGTGTCGTTGCTATGGCAGCATCTTTTTGGAAGGATAAGCCCCGCAAAGATTTTAAACCTGAAGCTTTTGGTTTGTTTTCACCGGTTCGTATCTGTGCTCCAGCATGTGTCCGTATGTATTAAGGCTGCAAATTTCATCAAAAAAAAACAACTGACATCAACACATCGACTGCTGCAATATCCAAAGTGCTGGAGGCTGCATTTTTTTTCTTTGTGATAAAGCCCAGTAAACAATGTTCTCTGGTGCTGTGCAGAATCCCGACATTAAATCGTTACGACCAAATATTTTATTGTGGTCAAAATGAGCAAACCTAAGCATTAGCATGTCTTATTTACTCCGAGTTTGTGGAGCTGAAAAAAAAAAAGAGAGGCATTTGCAAAACTTGGATGTCCATTTTTTTTGTTGTTGTTATGCAGTTCTTGCGTATGTGGTGGTGAATACTATTGATCTGGCAATTTCCTTTCGGAGTTATTGAAAGAGAAAAAGGAAAAGATTACATTATATTGTTGAGGATTGTTTCCTGAGACAAGTACCTCCATCTTCCCTGCTCAGCCTGTCTGTTTTGTTGTGATTCTCTTTATAGTGCTGGTCTCCCACAGTCCCACCACAGTGGCTCATCTCTCTCCTTTGTCTGAGCCTGTTGAATTTGCTTTGCTCTCTGGGGTGCAAGATGGGGATGAGGGGTTAGAGCCATTACTTGTCTCAGCTCCATTCCCCCTCTCTCTTTTCTCTCTTTTCCTTCTGCCTCAGTCGTCCTCTTTTTTCTGTATTGCAGTATATTATTTCTGTCTCCCCAAGTCCTTTCCGCACACAGTCTCTTCAAATATGTCTTCCTCCGCCTCCTCCGTGTGTCTTCAAACCCTCATGTTGTCCATCAACCAGAGGCGAACGGTGCCGTATTGTCCCCGGTGGGCTCATTAAGGTTAGATCAAGGTTGAACGCTGTCTGACACATTTTGATCGAAAAAAACCTGATGTCCGCTCCTCAAATCTCCGGTTAATAGCAGCAGCAACCTTCACATCGCCACCCCTCCCATCTCCTGCTAGAACCAGGCTGACCACCGGCCAAGATCAATGAACATTTTCTCCTCTCTC
This sequence comes from Acanthopagrus latus, assembly GCF_904848185.1. Lineage (NCBI taxonomy): Eukaryota > Metazoa > Chordata > Actinopteri > Spariformes > Sparidae > Acanthopagrus > Acanthopagrus latus. The sequence goes on from NC_051048.1 coordinate 16,551,767, forward strand.
TTTCAAAGAGATAAAAGCCAAAGGAAGTCACAGAGACAGTGAGAAACCACCCAGAGCACACCCATCGGCCAGCTCCGAAGTGCTCGCTCCCCTCTCAAGTTTGACAGTGCGGTAGGTTGGATACAGCTCCACGTTCCCCCTGACAATAGACAACCTGCAAAGATTAAAACCACTGTCGAGTGATTTCCGAACAAATAATTCCATTCATAACAGAGGTGCAAGGCTACAATGGGATTTCATGCTCCTGTGTTGCAGAGTTGGACTCTGAATAGAAAGCTTGATACAGATTTGATGGAATCAACAGCACTGGAGTCAGCAACAGCCGGGATTAAATACATCCTGCTTTCTGGCCAATCAGATTGACTGACAGTTGGAATCCATGCTGCTCTGAGCAGTGCAGCTCATCCCTCTGGCAAACTGAGCGACTTCCCTGCATTTCTCTGCTGCATTCATGGGAATTCTACCTGCGTGTTTTGCTTTTTGTCCTTAATACCCCTCTGCAATCCTTTCCGTAGTCCAGGGATTTTATACACAAATCTCACTGCAACATAACTTTGGAGATTAATGTGTTCATGAAAAATCCCTCTTTGTTCGCTTGTTACTCATTACAGTTGCGCGCTGTCTCCCGCGGCGCTGCAGTGGATCTTGCCGCGTGTTAGGCTACATTTGGCCATCGATAGGGGATGTTGGAGTAATTGAGCGAGTTATGGTATTGACAGCATCTCAAGGTCAGGAGGAGCCACATTCTCGCGAGTATTCCGCAGTAAACCCTCAGCATCGCAAACAAGCTCCGGGTCAACGGGTCTGGAGACAGGCAGGTAGGCAGGCCGCTGTTCCTGCCCTCTTACCCCAGACACACACAGAGAGAGGAGGAGAGAATGTGCTCTGAAAGTCAAGTGACCGCGGATGTCTCAAGGAATGGAAAAGAGTGGAGGTAGCAAGCTGAAAAGCAAACAGGAGGGGGCTTCGGAAAGGCAAGCTTTGAAGGAGTGTACTGTATAAAAGGCAGAGAGAAAGGCAGAGGAATGCCTAAAAACATTACAACGCCGCCATCTCTATTTTGGACTCCTAACATCTGCTATATGCTACCTCTTCCCTGCTGGTGTACACACATTAGTATGGGCTGACACACCACCACACGTATTAGTATGAGCTGTCAGCCGAAAGCCCTAACAACTAGCTAGAGAAAGACCAGTTGAATGGTAATGCTGGCAAAGGAAGAAGCAGCAGTAGTGGCTGTGTTGGCCAACATGCTGAAGTGCTATCACTGTGGCTGCACTGTATAATGATGAGGGGTTTGTTATAAAACACACGTATTTCCCTCTTGTGCTGGCAGACACGCACTGAGTGCCAGTCTCAGTCGGTCACACATAATGAGCCTCTGTGTCGGCATAGCCAGTGGCTGTCCCATAGTACAGGCTATGCCGATAATCGATTTGATGCCCATTTGTTGACATAAGTGACAGCGGGTTTTGAGGCGTGGACAGAGATGCCGGCTAATAGCGACACTTGAGGACGCATTGATACCAGTTGCTGCCGTCGGTCTCCCAGGGCTTGGTGCCGCTATCGAGAGGAGGTCTGGATGAGCTGCTTACAGCAACACAGTCACAACCTCCTCTGCTGCTGAGAAATGTATCGGTAGGCAGCCGATGCGTGTGGGTGCATGCATGCGTGTACAGTTGCACGTCACCTCTTCGACCTTACTCTGAGAATTGAGCCTCAACCCCTCCACCCCTGAGCAAATGGAGCGTTTCAAGTACTTCCGTGTGCCGTCGAGCTCCACTTGATGCATTGTTAGGCTGCTGGGCTTTAACTGTCGTGATGGCGGGCGCTAATGAAAAGAATAAGCCTGTTCTTACGCAGCGAATTAATATTTCTCTTCTTTGACAGGCCTTTGCTAGATTCTGGTTTAGTTTGTGTGTATGTGCGTGTGAGTATGAATGCTGGTTAGAAATGAAAGCAGGAGCCACGACAGTGATGAATGAGCACCAGAATGGCAGCGTTAGAGTTTCGCGCTCGATGATGCCAAGCAGGCAATGATCGTCGCTGTTATTGTCACAATCAGCAAAGAAAACACTAACCCTGAGGATGAACAGGGACACAACACACTCACAAAAACACACACAAACAGTGAACGATTCTTCCTTTGTGCGCACAGTAAATAGCAAATGCCCCAAAACCTCTGGCACGCCTTTCTTTCTTGATTTGTTTTAACCAAAGGCGTTTTCCTTTTGTTTTCTCTTAATGTTTAAGGATGCGGCATGTGTATCCTCCATCCCTCATAGAAAACAATGTGTGTCGGTTAAATCATTCATCTGTGGCTCTTCACACTGTCTCTCAAGGCTGAGGCAATTCTTCTGCTGACAAATGGTAGCAGGGAAGAGGGGGTAAATTCCAATCTCTGTGGATGACTTCTGGGCCAAACAACCTGCATGAGCTGATTTTTTTTTTGTAGACTATACTTGCACAGGTAGCAGCTCACAGCACCAGGAACATAAATGTCAGTGTTCTGACTCGTACCGAACTTTATTGAGTGCACTTATCTGCTACCCTCAGGCTACAGTATCTCGGTGAAAATGACTCATCTTCCCTGTGCAGTGCCCTTCATACGTCCCCTCAGTCTAGAATTTACCAAAGGTGTAAGAAAGAGGGAGAAAAAGTGTAAAGAACAAGGATGGACATTCTTTGGTTACAGCATTTAAGAATTTAGAAGATTAGAAATAAGAAGCATGGTATAAGAAGTATGGAATATAAAGGTGGAGGAGACAGGATTGTATAGGTGGCATGTAAATAGAGGAACAGCTCTCCATTAGAGGAAGAAAGATAGGGTCTTGTCGCCTTAATTAGCCAGGGTAAGGGAGTGTAACCTTGATCGCATGCTGGTGCTAACAACTAATGAGTTGTGAGATTGATTTGCTGGGCTATATGATCACGTGTATTGCTTATAGATGGCGGATCGCGGCAGGGTGGGGTTGTTCCTGCGGAAACGAAGACATGGGAAGAAAGCAACAGAACTCCCCTGGTGCCAACATGAAACGATCTCTTTCCATTTGGGTTTAAACTCCAGGGACATGGAAACAAGATGGGGAATGGGAGAAGGGGGCAGCGATTTAGAAGCCTGCGAGTCAGCAGGATTTCCTGGGCCTGCTTTTTCTTTTTTTTTTCCCACTGCCTCATTCTCCCTCTCTCTCTCTCTCTGCTTTTGTTGGGAATAAACACATTTCAAAGGATGAGCATTTTCCCCCTTGCTGGAGAACGTGCTTCACATTCCGGAAGACAGAATGGCCGCAGTGGTGTGGATTGTGTAAGCACGGTTGGTGTGTATGTGTGTTCTTGACATGTGTATTCCTCCTTTTGAGGTTTTGTTGACAGGTAAATATCTGAATTGATTTTCCAAAGGTCTCTCTAAGACTGCCCCATGGATTGCGCTCTTGACATCTCATTTTTTCAAGACTTTGACAAACCTGAAGAGGTGGAGTGGTATTGATTGACGCAGGTGAGCCGATAGTTCATAATCATCTGTAAAATTAAGAAATTCCCATCCCAGAATTATTGGACGGTCCCAGTCAATTTAGTTAAGGACACATGGGAATTTGACCCTCACAGTTGGATCCACAACCCACCCCTCCACCGGTCACCCTACTAACCTCCACCCATTTGCCTTCCCGTCCCTCCTCCGTTCTTCTCTGCCACTGGCTAGTCAGGCCGGCCCCTGCCCTCTCCATTTTCTCGTCTCTCCACTTAATTAACCCATTGATCAGGATGCTCATAAATTAGTCCTCTGGAGAGGCCCTCATAGAGCACTCTTCTCCTTTTCTCACACCCGGAGCCCGGGGCCACTATTTCATTGGCCACGTGGTTACAAACAAGGTCCCTTGACCAACCCTGAGCCTCAGTTGTGTCATCATTTGAGACCAAATGTATTTTTCAGAATTTCAGTCGATTCAGCTTGTCGGTGATTTACAACGGGGTTGGCGGAAAGAGGCATTAAGGCGAAGTAGGAAGCAGGGAGTTGGGTGGAGGTCAATGCTGCCCTTGTACAACCTCTCAATTCATTAGGCTCACATAGCTCAACCTCTTCATGGAACCCCCTTTGTGTCTGAAAATGTTTTCCACTTCCTTCCGTCTTTCTCTTTGCACTCTGTCTGTCCTGTTCTCCAGAGCAGGGTACCGGGTGCCTGCTCAGAGATTTGCTCAATTAGGAGGATCTCTGAAATCACTATGGAGTAGCCCCTCTAACAACCCCTCACCAACATCCTCTCGCCTATTTCTCCCATGTCTACTCTGCCTCTGCTTTGCCCTCCCTTTATCTTTAACCACAACCTCTTTCATTGTTTGTCTTTTTCGCTCCGAGGACCCTATTCTTCTATGTTTTCCTCCTGAATCTCCTTTGTGCAGCTCTTGCTACACTCTGGACTTAAATTATCTTCACCCTTACCTGCCTTATTTCTGTAATGTTTTATCCATGCCTTGCCCCATGATGCGTCCCACCCCATGCCCTCTGTCAACTTTTTATTGTTGCCTAATGGAGTGCTAAATTAATCTGAACCAGGAACATGTGTTATGTATGGGCTGATTCCGGGTGGGCGAATGTTTCGATTTAAAGGCTTGGCGTACTGTTGCATTCATTCATTTATATCTAAATGTCACCTGCAGGGGCCACAGCCAGAGACCAGAGTGTTAACGGAGCCAGAGGCTATGTGTGCATTTCAAAGTCTGTTAAATATAGAATGCTTTGGCACAGGGGAATGCATATAGAAGAGAAATGATTTCTGTTAACAGCGTGGCTACAAGAACTTTGTCACAATAAAGTTCACATCGCCTGAATGGCGCAGGGGGAATATACTGAGCCACCAGCATAGTGAGCTGGGTGTGCTCCTCAGCTGTGGTGCCTGCAGCGACACTGGGGTGCTTCATCAACAACTTCTGGCATGTACCCATTGGGAAGGAAGCCAGTCAGGGGCCATATCTTTGCTATGCTACTGTAGCAGCTCCACAAGAACCTGTGTGGAGTCTAGTGGGACATTGTATTGTCAGCCTCGGAGCACATCTTGGTTTACCTCTTCCCTTCCAGGTGAAAAGACGACAGATGGCAGCCTGCACCCACCCTGGACTACCTTAGAGAAGAAGGCCAGCTGTGTCTTGGCCATTACAATGTGGTAAAAATGGGTGTCAATAAAGTTTTTTTTTGTTTGATACTACTCATAACCTTGGCGAGTCCAATATCACTATTCTCTCTGAAAGGATTGCTATTGTGGCCTTCTGCAAATAAAAAAGAGGCAAAGACAGCAAGGATTCACATATAGAAAGACTTAGAAGAGCTGAGCAAGCTGAGGGGGTTGGATGGATTCCTTTCGGCTCATGTGTTAGCCCTGTGTTGCTAGGGTTCAAGCCCAACTCATGGTTATTTGTTTATCGACAGTGTATATGTCCATCTTATTATACCAGAATGAGGCAATATCTGTGGGGAGCTTGAGAGTACTGTGGAGGTGAGTTATCATCTTTGTTGTCTGACCACATTGTGCTGTACATTGTGTGTCTGTTGACTCCTTTATGCCTAAGTAGCTCAGCCTGTCACGCACAGGCACAGATGCAAGGACACACATGCAGGTACTCCTAGCCTCAGGCATATTTCACCATAACTGTCAGTGCTACATAAGAGTAAATATGTTTTCGGGAATAATCTGATCTGCCAAGTGCCCTATCCAGCTCATGAGTCTTTTCTGTACAACAGTTATAATGCTATTACATTTACTCTTGTCAAAGCCCAACTTCAAGGTCAGTCACGACAGACAGGGATTTAGAGTTGGAGCTGAGCAGAGAACAAGTTAAACATTGTGGTTTTACGCATTAGAGTAAAATAGTTTCCCAGGGGTCCTACAAGTCAAGGTCAGCGATAACACTATAACATGAGGTTGCAGTATTTAACACCGCGTCAACTTTATCCCTGGAGTGATGGAGTCTATAGAGATTAGCATACCTGTCAGCCCTTTAGTCAGCATGTTTGTATGCATAATGTTATTCTGTATAAAGAATCTTATTTACAATTATTATTTACAGGAACAATGTCAATACGCTTGCGCTTATTTACATCCGTGACTCTCTTCACCTCTGTTGTCAAAGTTTCCATGCAAATGGTGAAACTCTACACATGACCCGTGATTTTTATTCATATCAAGCAAAGCTATGTTCTGTCTTTGTCTTTGTTTTTTTAAATGAATAGTGGTTGTGTAAGATCTCCCCAGAAAGCATGGCAGCGTGTCATCTCTGCAGTTGTCAGCCTGTAAAAATAGCAGTATTATGGTGTCTGAGTACATTACAACCAACACAGACAAGAGCATGTCCATCAAATCGAAATTGTATCGTTGGGATGTTAATGATGAATCACGTTAGAAAAATTTGATTGATAAGATGAACCGACAAGGAATTAATTTGCACGTTGTTTATGCATCCCAGGATATACGTTAATGGAAAACCTTTTCCCCATGAAGAAAAAATATTCAATCATGACCTTTTTAATCCAGCGTACATGTTGAACCTTTGTGCTGTTACACCGCTTGAAGATGTACATGAAGAGCTTATCTCAAAGACCTTATTTCAGATGTGAGCTATTGAGTACCTTGTACGAAGACTTCATGATGCATGATTCTTTAAAAACCCACCCCTTCCACCTACTGTACCTTAATCCCCACCATTATCCTCAACCTGGAAGCAGTGAAGTGGTGGTAAATTATGACTTGCAGTCAGTCATCATCATTAAGCTCCGTTCAGCTGACGCCAGCCTCAAAACCGCAGCTGTAAGTACCCAGGATCAGACCAGGAGGAAGGGCTTTTTCACTGCAGTCGCATGTCCATGTACTTTGCTTTCCCTCCTAACATAGTTAGAGTATTCATCTTTCATCTAGCATCTGCTATTTATTTTACCTTTATTCATGTCTGATTTAGTTCAGTCTATGCTTTGAGTGTATTTCCTTTTGCCTTGAATATTTAGAATCAAATTCACAGCATTTAAGACTAGATTTTAGTTTAGTTCAGGTAAGATTTCGCTGCCGCCGCTTCCCCGCTGCCGGCGCACAGTGACACTCTAAATCGAAAACAACATCCAGTCTATCATGTTATCTTGAACTGATGCATGATGGGTACAGACCCTGGCACAAAGCAGGAATCATCATTCACTGTGCTGTCTGTGCCTGTGATGAAATAGCTGTCGTGGTGCAGGTCTAGTGTCGGCTCTCTGTGTCCCATCATGGATGACAAACAAAGCACCATCTACATATAAACGGGTCCTCCACACTGAGAAACACAGGAAAGCATCCTCGAAAGATAAATGCAAAGTGAGGAGAAATGGATTTAAAATTCAAGCTCTATAATTTGAATAGGTTGGATCTGCATTTATGTATGTATGTGTGAAAGAAACACTGTAACTTCCCTATAATACATACACACTAGTGTTTGAAATTACAACTACACACTTCCTTGCATTGTCATGCTCATACACAATTCTAACATTTCAGCATTTCTACTTGGCTGCTTTCTGGGAGCATGCATAATAAGTTTTCTTTCAGCACACACACACACACATACACACACACACACACACACACACAGGTATGAGCAGCTTAGCTCACCCTAACCCTTACCCAAACAAATTTAGGCCTAAATCCAACCCTAACCTAACCTCAATTCATAACTTACCTCTAAACTTAACCAGGACCTCAGTAAGCATGTTTTGAGAACTTGCAGTCCTGACATGGTCAGCATTCATGCCAGAAAGGGTCCCCAATAGGTCCTAAAAACACATTAGTTGTCCCCAAACGTAGCTTATGTCAGAAACACACACACACAAATTATGCACACTACATACACATACATACACAGATAAATTGCATCGCTCAGTCTCATTTGAAAAAATGGATAAAGAAAAAAAGAGAGGAAAAGAAATGTAAAGTAAATGTATGCAGACGCGCCAGGCATGCACATTAAACTCATTCAAGCATAACAATATTTTCTTTCGTATAATATGTATAATGGGATCAAATTACCATACACACTGTAAATCATGTCAGGCACACACGCCTGCACCCACACACATCCTGCATGCTACGCAGATAGCCCTTACCACATGCAAGATATTTTCTCAATGGCTCATAAGTGATAGAGTTAAGTGCGGCATCTATTTATCGCTTTGTGACTTAAATGTCACATCAGTGGTTGGCTTGCTGATGTCTTGCACGAGGCACACTGACAAGTTCACAGGCATTACGCCTCGCTGCCTCTGTCGTCAAGGAGAATATTAGTTTTCTTCTGAAAGGTCGCCCTGAGTACTGTGCTCCATCAAAACACATAAGTCAGAGCTTCTACCTGATGTGAGGCGAAGTGCAATAATACAGCCACACCAGTAACTCCTGGTTGTCGTTGCCACTGTCTTTCTTCCATCTTTGTGTGGTTCTATGATTGTGATAAATAACCAGAATAACTAGTAACTCTTAACTAAACAGCAAGATTCAGTACACCAATAACATGACAGCAGTTGTCATTTTTTCAGACACTTCTAGGGGTCCATGTTTACATTTTGACAGCAAGATGAGTATCACATATTTCTAGCACCTCTAAGATGCCCTCTTTGGAAGGAGGTCAGAATGGGTTATTAGTTGTGCAGAGCCACTAATTTGGCCCCCTGTTCCCAAACAAACAGTCAACATTTGGTTTCTTTTATACATGACCATTTTTCCAATGATCACCCAAGAGACTTCCTTTTCAAAGAACATCATCTTTTCTAACCTAACCTCTACAGATGAAAAGTTAACAAAACCTTTGCAACGGAAGCGTCCTGTTTCCATCCTTGTCTAACCAACAGTTCTCTCTGGCTTCTTTCAATCATCATTCCTTCCTTTACTTTCACCAAGTAGTTTTTGTTGCCTGAACTTAACCAAAACCTTACTTGTAGTAGGGCTGCAACTAACGATTACTGTCAATTCATCTGCAGACTAAAAATTGTGATAAATATGAATCATAATTTTCCTAGTTAACAAAAGCACTGTATGAAAGGCCAGTTGCCTACGATACAGCACTTAGAACTACCATGAATGAGAACCTTCGCCAACACATTGTAAGAAATGTTAAAAACTCAAATATGTTGATGGAAGAAAAGCTGTACGCGGCCTGGCTTCACGTACTCCCTCTCTCATCAGCTTCTGCAGATGCACACCCTCGAACACACACACAGGCTCAGGCTCTTCCCTTTTCCCGATCCATTTCTCCTCTTCTTCATCCGCACACACACACACACACACACACACATTGCTCGTATCTGTGTGGTCTCCACTTACAGCTATGTAAGGCCCCGGACCAAGCAGGTGTTGCTGAGAGATTGTGTTTTTCAGGCTATTTCTGGGCACAGGTGGACGTGGACAGTCAAAGCAACACATCGGCGCTCCCAAGACGATCCAGCCATCCGGGAGCCCAGATGTTTTAGCTCTGGCAGGAATAAATCTGTGTGAGTGTGTGTGTGTGTGTGTGTGTGTGTGTGTGTGGGCATACTAGTGTATATGGTTGCATTTGTTTTCCTAGCACTTCACGTTGACATTTCAAGCAAATGCAAGTGCAAGGCAGCAAAATAATATGATTGTATCTGAACACACGCTGTCATAAATACATTTATCTTGCACTTAAAGACTGTCGTGACTCTAGTTTAATAGCCTTAAGCTGCGTATCTGCTTTCTGCAGCATGTACATTTTTCTCCATCATGCCGCACAACATACATGCGTCTTAACTGCTGCGTAGGGAAGATAAACATCCTATAGGCTACATGTTTGTCTGCAGGTGAATGCGGCCGAGGAACATTTACTGTGATAGCCGCACTCAGCCGATAAGAAACAAAATAGGATCTGGAGCGTGGCCGGTCCTCGCCGATGAGAGATCCGGGATGAATGCACATACGTGTGTGTACACTTTGCCGCGTGAGTGCCGTTTTACGCAGAGATTAGAGCGCCTATTTTCATGATAAGGTTTGGCTTTTAGAGAGTGATGTGGAGCCTGACTGATGTTGCTGCTCTGATGTAAAGGATTATCCCATTACTGGGACCTGGACATTAGCACTCAGTCACTCACCTCAGGGAAGGGAGAGATGGGGTGGGGGGGAAGAGATGGCGAGGGTCGGCTGAATGAGGAAGAAATGGAAGGGAAAAGGGAAAGTGATGGAAAAGGGAATGAGAGGGAGATAGGAAGGAGGGAGGATAAAAGAAAGGGCTGAAAGAGCGGGGACGAAGTGAGAGATCGAGGGTTTTGCTGCATGGATAGAAATAGAAAGGGGCAAGAAGCGGCAGCAGCAGCAGCAGCAGCAGCAGCAAGAGAAGCCACGACAAGACATTACCAATGGGGGGAGAGAAGAGGAGAGCTTGGAACACTAGATAAAAGCTGATGATGAAGATTTGATAGTGTGGCTGTGAAAGAGATAGAGAGTGCATTAGGGAACAAAACCATGAATGATGCATCAAAGAAAAGACTGAGTTATTGGGGCTGGGAGTGGGAGTGGGAGTGGGTTGGGGGGGGGGTGGGGGTCGCTTGAAAAGAGAATTTCATAAAAAGGGGAGAGAAAAGCGACGGGCAACAAAAGAGGAATGGAGGATTACCGCGGATGGCAGTAAGAGGAGGAAGAGATGGAACGAGGGGGCAATATGCGAGATTAGAGGAAACGGAGAGGAGTTATTCCTGGACCAGTGTGACAGGAAGTGAAGATGGATAAGGGAGGGATGAATGAAGAAGGTGATGTGCGCGTGAGCAGAGAAGGAGAGCTGGAGGGGAGGAAGGAAAGTAGGGAATATGGCTACAGAGAAAGAGAAAGAAGGGCTGATGAAAACAGAGGACGGGTCATTATTCTGTCAACCTCTTCCCCCTGTGGATTGATCCAGTGATCTAGCTCGCCTGCACGCTCGCACAAACACACACACACATGGGGGCAATGGACGTTAAACCCGCATTGATTTGATTGGGGTCCTGTCTGGTCCTGTGTCGGCTGGTTGTTTACGAGTTCTGCGTGTAGCGTGCACACACACACACACACACACACACACACACACACTCTCACACACATATGCAGCAGGGTGGTTTACAGCCTCACTCCGGCGTTGCCCTTGAGTGTGTCCATATTGCGCCGCACAACCTTCCATCAGCCGCACCGAATCTATAAATTTAGGGCTTTTATTTCCCAAAACTGACAAATACAAGACTTTAAGAGGACTGTAAAGCAACGGTCAAACAAACATAAGATTACTGATATGTTTTATGGGGGTCACATTCACAAGCAGGGCCCGGCCACTCCTATAAAACTCTTTGTTAACTATATTTAGAAGTAGTTTTGTTGGAAGGAGGCATAAAACCACTGCTGGAGATATTAACATTTAGTTATAGTCATGGGGCTGGTTGCAGTCAATGCTTATGTGCTAAGAATCACTCAGAACAGCCATTAAAAACAGCCTGTAGGCCCAGTAATATTGAATATGAAGTGATCTGTGGCATTGGGCTCGGCTACCTTTGGCTGTGTAAGTTTGAAAAAAAAAAAATAAAATACTTACCCATATAAGCACCTTGGATTGTGTTTAAAAAGCTACTCTGTTGCCTGAAACCTTTCCAAGAACATCTCAATCTGCGGATTAAGAGTAAGACAGAGGTGTCGGTACAAGCTGTTCGGGCAAATGGTTTCGCAGGTTACAGCTGCACACTGATGTTTGTTGTTTTGATTTGGATTTGAGTGGGTTGTAGCCCCTGTCAGATATAGCCAGCAGGTAAACCGCACAGCCTGCTGTTGCTTTTCAGCAACGGCAAGTCAATGCAGTAACGCAAATTGCGAGGGCATGGAAGAAAAACATCCATTTCTCTGATGATGCCTTTAGAAAATTAAAGAAGAAGCTGGCACGCAAAACTTGAGTGGGAGTAAGGGGAGTTGAGGAGTCGGAGAGCACTGAGACAATTCATCTCAAATACTACACTATGGCAGTGAGTGATTACATGTATCTAAAGAAGAGGCATCAAGCCACAAAGAAGCTGTTATTAAATACATTGCAGTCAGAGATTTTATCCTTACAGACTGACGATAATGAAATGTGATGATCCTTGTGATGCACGCTTTCTTAACACATCACTTGTTATTGCTCAGTAAAAGTGTTAAATCTAACATTCCCCAAATGTATTTAACTTTCTTTAATTCAAATAACACATGCTGCCACACCACCCTGTAAATACAGGTGCACACCTGCCTTGTGTGCTTCAAATGGGAGAGCAAACTGTTGTTTCAACACATTGAGGATGTGAATTGTTAAAGACTTGACGGCAACAAATGTTGCCGACAATGTTTTGTCGCGCATTTTTTGAAATTATCACATGTATCAAGTGTGCATTTTAGACTTGACGGCGCTCTGCAGTTTGGATCTTTGGATCATTATAGTTGCACATTAATTTATTTGTGGCGGTCCGCCACAATATCAGCATTGGTCGCCGCATATTGATTTTCTGTTTTTTGGAGCCAGTTCTCACTCACTCAAGACAGTGCACCTGTAAGTAAATAGCATGATGTTATATACACCGATAAAATGGATGGCCATGTGTCTTTTAGTCTGCTAGTAAAACCAACGAAGAAGAGGAGGAGGACTATTTAATGCAGTTGAATTCAGTGTAACTTCCTCTGCAAAGAAGACGGCTGGCCTCATCGCCAAGATCAAGCCCCCACAAAGTCGGTCAGTTAGACGATTCGGTCCACAGAAGTCATGAGTGCGCATGCTCTATGGACGGCCGCCGCCACAATTAAAGTCTGATTCTGTGGGAAACAATCCTTTGCAGCCACCACTGGAATCTAATTCTAAAAATAGTATAAGACTAATGATGTAAGTGCAGCCTAATCTTTATCTGCAATTGTGCAGAAATACCAGGGTTAAACAGGTCTGAACCATTCTGTTGGATACAGCCCTAAAAAAGACAAAAACTCAAAATGTAAAGCAAAAAACAAACATTAGACAAACTGTGACAAATAAATCAGATTTTAGTATTCTTACCAAAATACATGTGATAATGTATAAGTCTGCACAGAACATTACCACTGTAAAATCATTTTCACCAATAACCTACATGTACAGTAGAGTAGGCTGTAACATGCAGGTCTGTTGTGCCACTGCACACTGTCAGGTCGGAGGTCTGCTGGATGATAGACAGACAAAGAGAACATGTGGCAGATGTCAGCCCAGTTATAATGCTACATGTCCAACTCTACCGCGCACACATGTGTACGCCAAGAGCGGCGATAGCTCCCGCATGAAAACACACACTTGTCATCTGCTCGATCAGCGATGACCAAGAAGGATGCCGTTATCTGCCCCGTGTCCGCCTCTCTTGATTCTCTGGGAAAAAGACAGAGCTTCATTTGTCTCTAAATGATCCCTCGCAGCTGGGCATGACAGTCAGTTGAGAATCTGTCATTTTATGCCCATAGAGGCAGCGAGAGAGAAGGGGTGGGGACAGTCAACAGGGAGCCATTGACGCAGGGAAACCATCATCCAATGAAGTCCTTGCCATTAGGCTCATTACTCGTGCCAATCAGTGGATCAATTGAGCCATCCAAGGTGCCGTAGTGGGCCGTCTCTAGAGGAGGCTGCAGGTTGATAATGACTGGAAAACGATAAGAGGGACGAAGTGAAAGAGGAGGAGATGAGTGTCTGAATGCCGAGCACTAGTAGCAGTGATTTCTGTGTGAAATTATTAGGAGGCACATGAGCATTTCACCAGCGTATACCAACTCAAATCTGCCCCGTTTTGTTGCTCAGGTAATATTGTGTTAGTTCTACAGTTCTACAAAGTATTGGATGTTTTTTTAACCTGCTAATTTCCCCGAAGACAGTTTAACATCCAAACATTTTAAGTGAAGAGAAGACGAGAGAAATTATGGTATAGAGGAGCGAAATTGCTTTTGCAATTGCTTCTTTCCTCTCTTTTTTTTTTTTTTTTACATAAAGTGCATCAACACATTTAATGGAGAGACAAACTGTAGTGAGATTGCGGTTTTACAGCACATGGTGCAGAGTGGTTCGGTAATGTAAATGTTATCAAAAAATAAATAGGGACATCAAGTGGAGTGCATGTACAGAATGTGGAGGGCCACAGTGACTGCGCTGAGGGTGTGCTGCCCCTTTCTGCCAAAGTGGAACACATTTATGATAACACACGCTGCTGGTTATTATACCGACGCTGGAGGAAAGCTGCGCGCATTTTGATGTCAGCGCGGTGGAACGGCAGGTCGCACATATTGTAGTTTTTGAAGCGAAGTGTAGCCTTTATTTGAACATCAAAGCTCGATTGTCATGCACAGTGAGCTTGGAAATTAGACACTGCAGTATGGCGCTGCTCTCTAAATAATTGAATGAATAATAAAATCGGCCCATGCGAAAATTCCCTCATTTCCCCCCTTAAAAATAGCTTTAACTGTCTAATTAATTGGTTCACATAACAAAGAAATCAGTGCATTATGGTCCATCTCATCAGGTGGGCCTGCTTCTTCATTACACTTTTATTATCACTGATATTAATTGTTCTGTTTCTTTACGAGTTGCACGGCTCTTTGTGGCTCCGCTCTATTAAAGTAATTGGGCAGTGTGTTTTTTTTATGAGTTCTGGATGAGCGACTCCACCGGGTCACCGCCACTGCGGCGCCTGGGAGGCTGAATGCTCGTCGCTCTAGCACTAACCTCACAATCGATCAGAGAGCTCGGGGGCCAGAGAGAGCTCTGTGAGGAGGAAGTTCTGCGAGGACAAAACACACTCAATAGACCTGAGGACTCGAAAAAAAGCGAAGGGTGTGTGGCGTCTCCTTGACTTACCAACCATGTGCATGGATTTATGTGACTTTCTTTGCTGTCTGACTAAAAAGGGGGGCTCATAAAACAGATGTCTCCACACTGTGTGGTGAATGGAGTGCCCTCATGGTTGCCCAAATGGAGCTAGCTCTGCCAGTCTTCATTAACTGGAGCACAGCTCTGTGCTGAAGCAACAGTCACACACTTATGGAGGTGCTGGGAGGCCCTCAGCACACACAGAAGACACACATATCCATGCAAAAACCTGACAAAATCGACTGTGCATGGCGGAAGGGTAGCATACAACTCAACGTAGACACATTTTGGTGAGACATACCTGCACAAAGACCAATGACTATACTACACCTCCCAAATAGACACGCACAAACACACACACACACACACTCCTACCAGGCGCTTGAAGCCAAACCTGTTAGCCCACAAGTGGTTGAGAAAAGAGTTAGAGAGGCTTGGAGTCAAGATGGTCCCGGTTGATTAGGAAGTAGCAGGAGTTTACCTCCTTGTGTAAAGATGATAATGACAGCTCCAGCAGCCCCTCGGCCACAGCGGACCTGTGTGGAGGACCTGTGTGGAGGACCTGTGTGGAGGACCTGTGAAGAGGAGCCGGAGTGGCTGGTGGGCAGAGGTTTGGCTCTTCAGGTTGAAGGGCGCTCAGGAATACCAGTGGTGAACTTATTGTTTAACAAGCTCTGGGCTGTCCAGTGCCGTCCTGGGAATAGCGAGGGCTGGAGAGGGAGTCGAGTCTGATGAAAACCTGATGAGGGCAATTAAATGTTCGCGGGTACTGTACACCGGTACTTCTCCTTTTGGGTGCATTTTGGCTCTCAGCTCCCTCTCTGTATTTATAACTGAATGCTTGAACACAGCCATAAAAAAGTAATGTAATCCAGTATCTTTAAATAGGTCAATTGTAGTTTGTGTTAAATGAGTCGCAGAGAGCAGTCAACAGTTTGTCATGTCTATCGGAGAACAATGCAGAGTTAAGACTGTAAGGCAGCTAAAAAGCACCTTGGTGACTTTACTTTACCACTTACCTCATCTGCAAAAGTCGAGTTTGCCCAGTTTGTTTTGCAACCAAGGAAACAGCAGTCAATAAGAGACCCGTCTGCAACACTGAAATAACTGACGTGGACAGGTTGATTTGATTATTTGAGGGCAACTAACTGTTTTGATTAGACTTTCAATCCTAAATGACAAAGAAAAGCAGCAAATCCTGGCAGTTCAGTGTTGTTTGATATTTGCAAAAATAGTTAGTGATTAATTTCCTTTGAGTCACCTAACTGATTAAGAGGTTAATCATAACAGCTGTGTGGAAAAACATTTCCGGATATTAGGATATCTAAAATATATGGAGAATAGGGGTGTATATCTATGATTGATCCAGTGTGGATCGTTGATCAATCAACTGCGATTGAGATGCTCTATCTTTACTTTTTTTAATAATGAAAGTGTGATTAAAATGAATGATTTCCTCCATTTTTGTGTGAAATACTAAGTGCTCCAGAAAATCATCGGAGCGTTCGAGCATAGTCAGTCCGAAAGGTGCAATTTTCTTTCATCCATTTTCTGACGGCTGAAACGTCAAGTTTAATTCATGCAGAGAGAGCATGGTCTACAACTTTGAACAGCCCCTCTCTCATTTTAGTGTAGTGCGTCAGATTAAATATGTGAACGCACCATATATCTTCTGCCACTTTTTAGTTAGTGCCCAGGGAGTACAACTTATTTACTTTTGCTTTTACCATCAATCTTTTGAACCTGACATTTTCTTTTAAATAAAACAGTGCATGACGTCAGTAGCTGGAAGGACTTGTGTAGTTGTGAGTAGCATAAGTCCTATCATCTTTTATTTAGAATTGAATGCCGACTACGAGTCAAATCTATGGTTGTGTTGCCATGAAGCCAATCACTGACTCCCATATCAGTTTTCGGATATGTATTGATTATCAATTTCACACTTTTCAAAATTACAGTGCTATGTTTCCATATTTTGGGACAGAAGGTGCCACTTTTTTCCTCTCCAAAAGATAGACATGTCACCAATGGAAAGAACCACTCAATATTGGCCTCAGTACAAAATGCCCCACCACTTCTTCATGTCTATCCTGTCTTGTGAGAGACAAGATTTTCCTCCTCCTCTCCCGATGACTCTCCTATATTGCCGTCCCTCTTTCTCCCCCCCCCCGCCCCGTCTTCCATTTCTCCTGACTCTGCATTTCCCAGCCAGATATTACCAATAGTCCCTGTCAGAGCGCAGTGTGGGAGCGAGATAAGCAGATATTAGCCGGCCTTGCCATCAGCAGAACGGACCCGAGGGGAGGACGGGCCGGTGCGAGGCTTGGCTGGGCATCAGTAGGCACTGAAGGGCAGACGCTGGCGAGGACAGCTGAGTCCTGCCTCTGCCAACAAAGGTTTGGGAGGACATTGATTACATGTCATTCCGGGGCTACAGTAATCTGATTTTAGAAAAAACGATATCTGTAATCACACATATTTTGTTCATTTTGTTCTGTGCAGCACTTGTGGTTATTTAGACTTATAAGCTTCAGATACACAGTAATTGAATCCATTCACAATTTAGTTAAAAGTGGTTTTTCAAGCAGGATGCCTAAATATGTCATAGGTAAGTGGAGTTTAAGGGTTTGTTGAATGACTCATTTTAGTATCTTATGATAACAGATGTTTCATCAAATGGCAAATAAACGTATTGGTTTTCTGATTTTGACATAGTTCTAGGATATTTGGTCAAATGTACTTTTAAATATCATTCATTTTGATTAATGTTTCTGGCCAACTGTCCAATATTCAATTTGTTTTACCTCTGTCTCGTTCTCCACCAACTTTGAGTGACACATCTTTTTAGCTGCTAAACGGTCCACTCTGTTCAGCAGCTAGCTGCAAGCTTTCGTTTGGTGCTAGGCAGGTGGTGTGCAGAAGGTTTTTATCAGGTCTTATTTACTGAAAGACGATGCACACTACTGAGCATGAAAAAACTTTGAAGTTGCGGATGATAAAAACTGTAAAACATGAGCTCGTAGGCACTAAAATTTTAAACTCACTGGCCACACTGTTCTATATTACCTTATTTATTTGTACTTCTATTTCTTATTACTTACCTTAAAGATCCAGTGTGTACAGCTTCTGTGCAGAGATGTAATATATATTCTTAATAATGTTTGAAAGGTTAATAATCATGAATGAACGAATCACCCTCGAGAGGGTGTGTCTGTATTTTTGACTTTTTTAGCAGCCATCATGAGGGAGGGTGAGGGATATTCATTTGGTCGCAAACTGAAACTGTATCGCTGGAGCCACTAAATCCTCCAAAACACCTTGAACATAATATAGTTTATCAATAAATCAGTGGTGAGGTGATATCAGATGATAATACTGGTCATTTTGTGGCATCAGTCTTGCTTTAATCTGGAAAACATTTTGATGTAGGTGCATTGGATATTGATGGATAGGATGTTTGCAGGCCCACACATACTCTTTATTCAAAATAAGAACTTAATCAGAATAAGAACTGCTTTGCCGGAGTACAGTATGCATGTAAACACTCTCATTACTCTTCCTAAAGTCGGCACCGGTGGATGAAATAGGCTGAGAGCTGTGGTCAGCTGGCAGGGAGCCACTCGGAGTGGCACTGTGTTGCTCCGCAGCTCCATCACCACTCCATCCCTCCATCTCTGCCTGTCCTCAATCACCTCTCTTTCTCACCCGCTGCTCTATGGCCCCAATTTTGAGAGTTTGTTGTGTTGAAACCCCCCAAAATTCTCGTTCTACATCACAACAGACCGACTCACGGCATTTGCAAAACGTGAAACACGGACACACAGACGAAGTGCAAACAGACAAAAATACACTCGGTTATAACAGGCGCAAATACGAAGAGACCACTGTCACACACACACAAAGAGCCACACACACACACACACACACACACACACACACACACACACACACACACACACACGTTTAATTTAAATCACCACTGCACCCGCGTACGTCCCAACACTCCACTTTTAATAGACCTCTGCCTCTTTATGGCTTTCCGCCTCCTAAACCCATCAATCCTCTCCTCCCTGTCTCTCTCTCTCCTCTCTCTCTCACTCTCTCTCTCCCTCCCTGTCATATCTGATTGGAGCTGTGACGCAACCTCCCTCTCTCATCCAGCCGGTGTCTTAGCCTGCTTTATCTCCCTCCTTTATCTGACCGACTGCAATCATTTGGTCTTTTTGTCTTACCCCCAGCTTTTCTTTTAGTTGTCTTTGCCTTTCCCACCCGCCACTTGCTACCCTGTTTCTCCCCCCCTCCCACCCCCCATTTTTTTCTTTTTCTTTTTCTTTTTTTTTTTAACTCTGCTGCTAAGAAGGCTGGAGCCAATGCAGCAGTGCATGTGGAGAGGGATTAGATAAAAAGAGAGAGAAGAGGAGAGAGATGAGTGGAGAGTGAGTCAGAGAAAAGAGACCAAGGACAGCAAACAGAAGGAGTCGGATCGACTCAGAGGCTGTAAATGAGTGTTTGGGATGGATGGATGGATGGATGGATGGATGGATGGATGGATGGATGGATGGAAGAAGGACTGATGCAGCACGACTCGCTGAGCAGTAAATATGTTGGCTTGAATCAGATGTCAGCTGATCAAACATCTTTAGATTTATCCCAGTATTTCACTCATCGTGTACAGAGCAGGTATACTCACTGCAGCAAACGAGACATATTCATGACCACTGGAGAATTATGCCCTCCTAATGTGTGATGTCATCAGCAATGTCAGAAAATACTGAAAGCACACACTTTTCTACCTCTAACAGTCTGTTTTTGTTTGACCCACACTGACACTGTGTTTACAAAGATGGTAAACTGAAATTGCAGCAAATCCCCACATTTCAATTCATGTTCATGTAATGATTTATCAATTATCAAATTGTAAAACAACAATTTAATCATTGATCTGAATAAAGATGCTACTGATAAGTGTAACCTCATATTTAAAGCAAGGTTATACAACCTTCTAGTGCCAGGGCTGCAGTCAGTATTCTACCCAACATTCCTACGATTAATCGTGTTGTTGAATAAGAAATAATTTTGCTTTAGTAAAGAGCAATTGTGAATACACAAAAGAGAAAATAAGACTGCTCTCTTAAAGTGAACAACAAATTGTTTATTGACTGCAGTGCGTAGGATCAGCAGGTGTAGGGCAACCCTACAACAGTAAATAATGTACTTCATTAGGCAATCTTATGAACTAAGATAAGATAAGATGTTCCTTTATTGATCCCCCTAGGGAGAAATTCACAGGTAACACAGCAATACAGAAAAGTGGCAAGAATGAAATAAAGACTATTAGAATAAAAATAAGCATACTATATACAGTAACTGTCCTTGTGTGTACATGATGTGTGCATTATATAAGAACTGTGATTATTGTTTTGCAGACTTTGTGACTCTTTTACTAGTGCTAAACGTTTTAGCATTCACCATGAGTTTGAGCTTGATTGTTGTGCATAGCCACAGTAGCTGCTGTTCAGCAAAAGTTATATACTCTCACTTTAGAGTGAGTTACATTTGCACTTCATCTGCCATTCCCTGATATTAATTACCTATTAAGAGCATAAGAAGCGTACTTACAAATGACTCGCTTTTAAAGGAACCTTTCATTATGTGGCTGTAATGAAATTTTGCAGTGCTCCGGTCCAGACGGAGCTTAAATTAGCTTTGAGCAAATAAACGGGAAAGAGATGACAGCGGTGGGGCTGGCTCAGGTGGTGAGGATGGCAGGGGTCCTGGGTTAAGAGGCAGCAGGGCCTGACCAATACATCTGCACACCTGAACCCTGCCTACCGCGTCCCACCTCCTCGCGCCTCTAAACAACTCCCAAACCAATAATCACACTCCCTCACACAGCTCTTCCATAACAATTACTCCCCGCCCTAACTCCCTCACACCCCCCTCCCGCTTTGTTATCCATACCACCGGGCACCTCATCACCCCTTACCTCCCTCAGTCCCTCATCCCCCCTCTCCCTGAGCTACACTATCATTTGACCTGAAGAGAAGCCCAATATGTTTTAACATTTTCTATCTGCTTAATTTACTTGAATAAATAATTATTAAGTTCATGAATAATTAACTTATATTAGCCCAGCACCCCACCACTGATGTCCTTCATTTGTGTCCCCAGTAGGGCTTAGTGAAGTCTAAAATGTTTGATGATTAAATCATAAATCAACAATGTATGTACTTGACAACGTTTGAATATGAGAGAGATTTCTCTTTTCTGTTTTGCCCCTAATTAGTTACAACTACTGTCCTGCTCTTACCCCAGTACACGTACGGTTTATTGTAGAATATTAGGTGTATCAGAGAGTTGAGTACCATACATTGGGCTCAGTTCCAGAAAACCAAGCTGCGGGGGTGGACAGGAATCACCTGACTGTTATTTAATTTGCCACAGGCCTTTACATGTGTTCAAAAGCAGAGCCAAATCAATTTAGAAGGAAGCACAGCCTGCTGTATATAGACCTCCCCTGATAATTTACTGTGAGAAATAACTTCTTGACATGACACGGCAAAAGCAACAACAAAAGTAACACGACCGTGTGAAATGTTAAGGAAATAAAAAATGGACCCAGGCTGGAAATGCCACTCTGTCGTCTCTCTCACCACTTTGGTCCCCATTTCTGGCTCGATGGTATTTCTATTCTAAACCAATTACAGCCGTCTTGGGAATTGCAACAGTGACAAGACCCTCGTAAAACAGTGGGACTGGACTAGGCCTGTTTACATTTGTACCATTAGCTACCAGGTTACGGTAGCTCACTATTTTGCTATCTCAGAGGTTGTTGTTTTCCATTAGAACTGGGGATTTGGAAAATGCTAACATACAGGTAGCAGAAGGGAGGAGAATGCTGTCTGAAATAGTCGGCCAATTGAAGGCTACATCTAGTTAGTCAGACTTCTTTAGTCCAGACTGAAACATCTCGACATTGGATGGATTGAATGACAGTTTGGACATTCATGGTCCCCAGAAGAGGATCCAAACTGACCTTAGTGACACTTTAACCTTTTACCAAGCCACACCATGAAGTTGACATTTTTCTTTCTTGAAATCTCTTGACATCTATTGGATGGGCTGCCATTCTGTTTGGTTTAGACATTCATGCTCCTCTCAAAGTAACAGCTCTGTTGATCCATCAACATTTATTTAGCACCATTAAAATTCTTAATTTGTCGAATCCTTGAACTGTCCTTTGTTTTTAAGTGATATTTAGCAACGTTTAGCATGCTAGCACATTAGATCATGTCGATATTAGTGTATACTTGCTAAACATCCGCATGACAGCTTTTTCATTGTAGCCAAGCTGATATAAAGCCCTCACAGGCGCACAGAGCTGTTAGCACAGCTGTAGTCCCGTAGTCTCGTTTGCTAACACTTAATGCAGCACGTATTGGATTATTGCCTTGCTTAAAGGCATTTTGAAAGGATATGCTTCCTGGTGTTGTACACTAGTTGAGCGTTTTAGTGAATGAACTCCTGAACCCAGGCTATAGCCTCCATTAGACCAAAATCAGCTTTGAATAAGTGGTTTGGGTGAGCTGGTGTAGGGGGAATATGATTTAAAGCACTGTATGACAAAACCTGTCTGTCAAGCTGAATCACTCCGTATCTCTTGCTCCCCTTCTTAGAGACTCTGACGCACACACACACACGCACACACACACACGCACACACACACACACACACGCTGACAGACACACATCAACTCGCATGGGGGTGTTGAGGTGAACTGTGCAGCCTCAGTAATACCTGTGTGCACAGGGGTGTTTCAGCGTTGAGAGGAGCCCTCCTCAGAATAATAAAGGGATGGACAGAGGTGAAGAGGAGAGGATGAGGAGGGCAGGAGAGGGGGAGGAGGCAGAAGGGGGGGGAGATAGAAACTAAAAATAGCACAGAATCGCCTAGCCTTTTTCTCAAAACAGGCTTTTGCGACTTCACATTTGCCCCGAGCAAAAGATTTGAAGTCTCCTGGAATAATAGATTCACCATGCGCTCTTTTCTTTGCCCAACATGGCTTTCTCCTCATGACAAAGTGTTTCAGTAGACAGAGGGGAAGAAAGAGAATGTTTTGTCCATTAAAGCGCAAACATTTCTACTCTTAAATTGCATTGAATCCCTGGAGATCTGAGAATACTTTTTTTTTTTTTTTTTTTATCAGATTGAGAGCACACTTTTGACAGTAAAGAATTAGAACACTGTCAAAGCATTTTAGGATGATCCTGGAGTATCTCTTTTCCCAGTCAATCTCAGTATCATCCAAAAACATTCAGCTGTATGACCCCAGACTATTTATGCGTGAACGTTATCATGCTCGCTACAGTTCCAGTACAACTCGAGCTCGCGAGGAACAGTTCGTAATAGTTATGCAGAGGTGAACTTTGCTTTGCTTACTGTCAGATAGCTCTGCACAATGACATTAAAGGAAGAGGAATTGAGAGAGTTGGAAAAACAAATTAAGTTTGGTTGAGTGGGGTTTTGTAAGGTAACGCGCCCTCCGAAGGGGCTGTTGGCAGGACAAAGGATAAAGCGACATCCCCTATTTTCAGACATAACCATCTACCCTATAAATGTTGACATTTAAATAGATAGGGAAACCTTTGAAAAGTAAGACTCCTTCAGTATTGATCCCTGTAGGGAAATTGTCTCGCTGTCCAACTCGGTCCACGGTGAGGTCAACATGAGCTACAGAAAAACACCCCGCAGCTAGTCGGGATACAGTGTATTGCTCAAGGACAATCCAGCAGATGCTTTCTGATACGGGTCTTGAAAGGTTAAGGAACATCCTGGCGGCTAAATAATTTACAGCAGAAATTTCAAATGAGGATCTGAAAGCAGAGCAAGTTATTTAAGTCCCTCATCTGCAGAACATGCATCTGTTCTCTGTGGGTTTGCTGTATTTTACCATAACTAAATCAGACATTTTCCTGCATTTTATTTATACAAGATTGTGTATGATGGGGAAATAAGCAACAGGTGATTAGGGTAATTGGACATTTGTTTTTATTATTATTATTATTATTTGAAATAAATGTTGTCTAAATTCTTATTTTATTCAGATGAAAACTGAGTCAATGGTCACTACAGAAGGAATTTTTTGTTTATCTTTATATCATTCCATAAATCAGAAATCACTGGCAGCCATTCAAAACAGATTTCCCCCATGTTTTTAGAAATGTGTCTGTCTTGTCTGTAAAACCCTGTAGAATATAGTAAAACCCTTCAGAGTACAGTTCGACAAATATAGGAACATTACTACTAAAGTAGGGACTGATGCCTCAATAGATGATAAAAATACATATCATACATGTATGTATGATAAAAATCTATACATTTTTGTCCAGTGTTTTCCAGTATTTATCACCTGCAAAACTAATTACATTCCCATCAGCCTCAACTGTATTTTGAATTTGGTGCTTATTAGCAAAGGATCCCAACATGGTGACAAGAATTCAACAAAGGTTGGTTCAGAGTGAGACTGCAGACTTATAAGAGTCATTTCCTGTATCTCTGTCATGTGGGTTCTGTCACTGCCCTGCCCCTTTAGGACACTAGCTGCTGGTCCTGAGTCTGTTTACTCCATGTGGGTATTGAATGTCAGCACAGATTATGCCATATTCTTTTGCTCCAGTTGTCACGGAAGTAAATATTGGACCCATTTTTCACAAGCTACATACATTCTGTAGTGCACATTCTGACCCTAAAATCAGAATTTTTTAGAATATACAAAACAAATTAGAAGAAAATTATCATTGTTCAGGACTTTTCTGTGTCTCGGTAGCACATTCTCAGATGTAGAGATCTGGAGTGACCGTATAAATCTAGCAAATATATTCAAGTTGCAAAATAAGGCATGAAACATGAATATATACTGTATATTATCTTATATTGTTTTAACATTGACAAGGAGAGTCGGCTGCAACCCCTTAGGAGACTCGAAGTATACACCATTTCATGGTCCACTGGCGCAGCTTGCAATGCTGCATCTTCTGTTCCAGGGCATCTTTGGTAAAAAAATGATACATCAGCATGTTAGCATCGTCACTGTGAGTGTGTTAGCATGCTAACTTTAGAATGAAGCTCAAAGCCCTGCTGCACCTAGGTACAGCCTCACAGAGCTGCTGGAGATGCTGTAGACATTTTACTCACTGAGTTTGGTGGAGTCGGCGCTGCAGAACGGCAGGCCAGCAAAAAAAACAATACAAACAAAAAGCAAAGACAAAAGAGTGTGGTAAGTACATCCATCCATTTAGGAATTGGATGCATGTATGAATCCATGAGCATTTTGTAGTTAAGCCACATGATATCTTAAACCGTTGTTTTCTGGCTCAAAGAGCATTTGTTGGCTGGCAAACAGCCTGATTGGGCATTTTGTCAGGAAGCAGTGGAATCATTTGGGACCGCAGAGGCACGGCTATGGCACAAGTCTGTGGAGCTAGATGCTCTGACTGAGCCAAAGGTCACCACTGTTTATACAGTACTGAACAGATGAAACCACGCTGGCAGATGTGGCCACGCGTGCAGGCTGTACCCACGCAGACAAGGCGGTGTAAAAAGTTGCTTGAGGGCGTTGTAATAAACCCTTACTGTAACCTTAATGTAACCCTAATTAAGAAACATTTAAACTACTTATTACTCATCGCAGCTGAAGTCCAATTGGGGTCACTAATTCTAAAATGAAAGCAAAGTTTCTCACAAAATAGGGCCCGGCGACAGAAACGCCGAAAAACACACACACGCACACACACACACACACACACACAAAGCCCTGCATCCAAACATCAGCATAATTACCTGCTTAATTCGTGCCCAATAAACAAAACCAAACACACACACTCTGTCCCCTGACTCCAATCCCCCTCAATCCCCGATACAGCCAGCGAGTTCGTGCTTGGGAAACAAAAGCGAAATCAAAGTGGTGTGTGAAATATAGCTGGGATTCGTTATTAGGTGAAGGCTTTGTTTTCCCTGGCACACAGGCAGACTGGGGGATTTAAGCCTCCCAATTGGAAAGCATACAGATTAGCCAGGAGGGAAGCAGCCGCCGCTGCCGCGCGCTGCTTTTCAAGTTTGTAGCATGGCCGACTCCGAGGCTGGCCATGTGTGGGGAGGAATAGATAAACATTCGACGGTGCTCTCTGCGGCTCCAGGTGAGCAGAGGAAAAAAAAAAAAAAAACTTGGAAAAGATAGTCAACTGAAGACGAAGATGGAAGTCTCGGTGAACCAGAAAAATAAGGTTTCTGGGGAATAAGCTGTCATTCGGTTTCATTTGCTGTCACGTCCATTTGCCTTTAATTGAAACAGGCATAAATAGAAAAGAAATAAACAACCCCATCATTGTCATTATCCTCTCCCGGTTCACTGCACTTGATTGGTCAGCCAGAGATGAAAGGGGATTACTCATGCGTGCTAATATGGATGGAAGAGACTTTTGAGACGTCTTCCTTTCTATTTTTATACGCCGTATATCTGCATATATGTGGGAGAGCAAAAAGGAGACCACAGCTCAGGGCCACGCGGCGAGGGACGCGTCCAATGCGTGCTTGCGCATGCTAGCACGTGTGCGCGAACACACATGTACACGCATGCACTCAGAATGGCTTTTGTTGGGGTAAGGCCGTGCTGTCCTGTCATCTTTTATTCAGGCCGGCTCTATATGTCTATTTTCAGCCCCTGCATCTCTCTGTATAGATGAGCTGCTCTCCACCAACGGGATTTGTGAGAATGGGATCGTTTCAGCAACATACTCTCCTTTACTGCCCCGTTCACTCCGGTAAACACACACACACACACACACACACACAGAGTGTACACACGCATACACACATTCTGTGTAAATTACACATCATTGTGGCTGCTCTGCATATTCATCGAGGTGCTTTGTGCCAATGCCGTGGCAGCATTCCACATCTAACAGCAGGGTGACACAGTCATTTAAATACTGTTCTCCCATACTGCAACACACTCTGCTTTCTGCCTACATCAATTTACTATATATAGACATGCAATGAGCATTTAATGTCTCTGAGAGGCAGACAGACTTAAAGAGGCAGAGAGAAGGGAGACTGGAGCAGGTTTTTTTTGTACTAGAGAGAGAAGGAGAGAGAGCGCACAAGGTTACAAGTGACAACTACAGAGGAGAGCAGAGATGGCGGGAGGAGGAAGGCGGAGCAGAGGGAAATGGAGGTGAGGGGCTTTGGCTCCTTCTGTGGTGGCCTCGATGACTCAGCCGTGGAAGCCTGAATAATTAGAGCCATGCTCTGGGTCCCTGCCATCATTAGATTGGTGCACATATTAAATATTCAATGAGACATTTTGGGCAGACGTGAAGGGGAACAGGCGAAAGGGCAACTTTGCTGGAGAACGTGCCATGTGCCATCAAAGATATGTAAACGCGCATGTGTGTGTCGTTTCGGAGGTCTGATTAGTGTGTGTGTGTGTGTGTCGGTATCTGTGCGTGTGTGTATTTACATGAACATGCATGCAAGGCCGGATCTTGATTGGCTTATGCATAACATAACTGCCGGGCTGAGTTTGACCCTGGCAGTCAAGGACATCAGTTCACCTGAGTGCGAAGCCTGTGTCGTAATCACACCGGCCACCGAAACTTTTAATTGCAATTTCAGCGAGTACATTTAAAATGAATGGATGACTGATGACTAACAAGGCTGTTCACTCAAAATTTGATTAGACAGCGACAAAAAAAAAAAACATACAGCGCGCCATGAAATTGCAGCAGTGAGGACCGCACTGGGCCGCACTGTCGTAAAAGCTGCAGATACCTCCTTTGAATTCAGTGATCAAAATTGAAAGCTCCTTTCCTTTCACAATCACAATTGCGACATTCCCTACGTCCAAACATATCTATATCAGCTTGATTCGAAAAATAATTGCACGGGGATCTGGGTCCCCTGGAGCCATCTTCGTATGTACCAATAGTGGTTGACGTTGCACTGTGAAGCGCTGAAATAAAGATATATCTTCTGAGTGCATAACAGCAAAGAAGCTTGTGTTGAGGTTAAGAGAAGCAAGAGCAAGTCAACATGATTATGCAACAGCATGTTTTTTCGGTTGTAATCTTGCGCTTGTGAGAAAAGGACTTTCCAAGGCTCCTGTGTGGAGGTGTAGATGCATGAGGTCACCGTCTGTTGCAGCACTGGATCTTTTGAAGAGGAAACACACCTACACACACACACACCCATACAGGGCAGATGGGGTTGCCCAGGCACCTGCACAGATGCCCTCTTTAAGAGAAACTGCCCATTAGCCTACATAACTGACAATATGGATACGTTCCTCGGTCGTGCCTTGATTTCTCGAGGAAAGACTCGCGCAGATGCTGAATGGGCCCAGATCAGTGGTAGACTGGAGCCTTTCAGTGCCGATCCTACAATAAACGTGCAGCATCCTGACAGGCCTGCAGATGTGAGGCTTTCTCTTCTGCTCCTCTTTTTTTTTCTCTTTTTTTTTTTTTTTTCATTTTGCGTCGGCACTTCATAGAAACTCACTGTCAAACAAGATGAATGAACGGTACATACTTCATTATGCCATCTCAATAAGGTGGTGTAGCTCTTAATTAGCCCATTAAGCATGTGACTTTTGTTAGCTGCTTGAACACAGTCGACGGCTGAAAAGAGCGGTGCGTGACTGGTTAATGTGAAGCCAAACAAAAAAGGACACGTCCACAATGAGAAGATCAGCGCGTCAAGTCACAAGTCATTTGGTCTAATATTACATTCTGCAGCCTTTTAAAGAAACTCCGCTTCTGCTTGCTTCCAAAAAGAGCTGCACCTGGTTTGAAATTTCGTGGTAATAAGTGTTCACTAATAAGACTATGTACTGTACCCAATTTGGCAAATAAGAAAACTACCTTATTCCAATCTCTTGAAACAATTTGATTTCTTTTACAATCTAATTAAATTGTCTTTCCATGCTGGCAGATGCTCGGCCAATATAAAGGGGAAAAAAACGAGATTCAGACACCAGGACTCGAGGCTGATTTGTTTAAGATGGGTAATTGTTTTAAGCTAATTGTCTTCGTTGCTACTTTTAGCCCTGATTCTATGACTCCCTACTAATGCATCCACTGGGTACCTTTATTCAGTTTGTGCTTCTCGATCTCCCGTATTCCACTTTTTAATTCAGCCTCCCCTTGTGAATGTGTTTTTATAAATAGAATTCAAAATGGTTATGTAAAGACACGACTTTCATTAGTGCCACAATGAAGATCATTACACTCGTGAAAAAGATACTTACCGCCACTTTCCGATTGCATGTTTTCAGGCAATTTTCCATATTGTAGACAGACTTGTCGTCCAGACTAACTGACAGTTCGTTGATACAGTTCATCATACAAAGCTCCTTATGCCTTTCCTCTTTATGTAAAGTATGGCTAAAGCGCCTGTTTGTGAGATAGTAAGGCTGACTGGTAATACTCAAGCAGAAGGTCCACAGAAAGTCCAGATCTTTAGGTGTAACTACCTCATGCACGACAACGATGCTATTACATGACAGGGTTTCTGCGATACTTGATACGCTGCAAGACAGTCATCGACGACACATCAGGATGTCTGTATTTGAGACAAATGCCTCTCAAGAGGCAAGAGCAGGAATTATGTTTTCACAGCGTTGTGCTGTCAGATTCACAGGATGTGAAAACTGAGGTGAAATAAAGTTTGGGGGCCCAGGTTTACCTTAAAGCACCTGCACATTTAGAAGTCGTCACACAGGCCCACACAAACAGCAATTTTGCAAAGGTTAGATCCTCCCCTTTCTTTTTTTTCTAATTCATTTAGTGACATTTTGTTTGTGTATCCGCCCTTCTTTAAAAGGACTTGATTGCGGCAGATGACACAAGCCGCAGGGTCCCCTCCAGATCTGCGTTAAGTCCAGACAATTTTGAAGCCTCAGTCACCCAGACATGTTCGGCGCGGTGCTGTGCAGAATGAGCATGGTAATGAAGGGGAGAACAAATTCGACACTGTTTTCTCCATCAATCCTCCTTGGAACAACATGCCTGCTGCTTGTGGCTGATGTATTGTTACTGTACATTGTGCAACGGGGCTCCATTTGTCTCAATCACCCGATTCCTCTATTATCATTCCAGCGCAGTTACTTTTGGGAGTGTTACCAAGCATAACAAATGAATAATACAGCACGTATTCATTACACAAATAAAATGTGAGACGTCCGCATGCCAAAAGCCTCTTTTTACAAATGGCCCTTTGGCTATGTTTAAAGAGACCAGCGGTGCATTTAGCTGACGAATAATCACAAGCATCAATACTGGCATCCACGCTAATAGCCAACGGACGTCAACTAACAAATGTAGCAAATGTAGCAGTGCAGTAATTAGACAGCTATACTGTTGAGGACTGTCTGCTATTTCGAGAGTCAGATCCACAAGTTGAAATGTCGATATGGAGCACAACATAATACAGGATGCTTACAATATATCAGATCCGTCCCCGCGCTCAAAGTCCCTCATCTTTTAATAACAGCAGCGCCGCAGCGCCGCGGCCCACTTGCATCACATTACCCACCCCGAGGTCCTCGATTTTCTTCCCCATCAGCCAGTCTCCCCCATCCCAGTCAATACTCCCAAACCAGATTGATGGCTGTTTATTGCATGCTTCTTTACGGCCCGAGGCGAGAGTGAGTGAGTTTGCCGCTCCGCAGGGAGAGAGAAAACAGTACAAGATTACACGCTAGTGTTCCACTCCCGGGCCGGGCTCTGTCACCGCTCGCCTCAATCTAATAAACACATGTCTTTATTGATCGCGTCCGCACTCTCCTATGGTTTTTGTTTTTTTGTTGTTGTTTGTTTCTTTTTCATTTGCACTTCCTGCGTCTCCCGTGTCTATAAACACAGCCATCCTTTGGTAAGATAGTTGATCTTAATGCTATGGAAAGAACACTGAAACGAGAGAAGCTTGTTTGCGTTTCCCTGTACGTGTCGCGATCAGAGAGGCGGGTGTACGGCTGAAGTGGGATGGAGTTTGGTCCTCGATGCAGTCTTTGTGCTCTGACACCAGAGTGAGTTAGGCTTTCTTGTAATGGATCTCCCGCTGAGTCTCATCAAAGTTATTTAAACTTAAAAAAAAAAAAAAAAAGGCCTCTAAGTTGATCTGAATTAAAGCGCTTACTCCGTGTAGCTGCTGTAATCATGACAGGGCGGAGGGGGAGTGGAATCTTGAGCGACATTATTTCGCTTAATTTATGATTTAAATAATTTGCCTGTGTCTGTTTAATTTACGATTCCTATAGTAGGGTATAACACCAAGAGTAATTAACTTTGGTTGTGCTGTGAAAATAGCCTGTGTGGGGGAAAAAAAAAGCTTCATTCTAGGCAAAACATGCATTTAATGTTTTATAGTCCTTTCATGGATAAGTGATTATTGATCATTAACGTGACACTGATTAAAAGACTCACTCCATATTCATAAATGTGGTTTGAATTGCTACAAGAGCACGGGACTGCCAAGCTTAGTCTCCTTTAGGTGGGGAGCTTGGGTCGAGGTGTGTGTTTTTGAGTGTGTGCTGGGCCCTGACCACGTGCGGCCGAAGCGATTGCGGTCAGTGGTCCGGCGTGTCGTGTGCGCGATGAACCGCGGTGGCAGGGAAATAGAAGAGGAACGGAGGGATGAGAAGGAGAGGGGGGAAATAGGGAGAGGTGGAGGTGCACGTCGCGGAGGTTGTCAGAGGAGAGGAGAATGATGACGGCGGACACACAGAGATTTAAGGCTACAATATGCTACGAAGCGGACCGCGGGGAGGGTAGAGGGACACAGAGCGCCGAGGTATCAGCGGGGACGAGGCACTGAGATGAGACAGATGTAGTAAGAGGAACATCTGGAACACCTGTAACCCCTGTCTTGAGAGATTTCCCTGTTTCTTTTCTCCCAATTTGCTGGACATGCGGTGCACAGAAACGAAGAAAGCACAGGCTCGCTTAAAGATTAAGTATGATCTCTACTTTAAAATGTCTATAAATGTCTTGACCTTTGTTGTGTATGTTGTTGAGGTGAGCACTTGAATCATCTGCAAAATTTTCCAGCAATGTTCGAACCTTGCAGACCAGCTGGATTCATGATCATGTGCTCTCACAAATCCACCTTGCCAGGCTAAAAGCTATGCACTAGTAACTGAAGCAATCGGAGCTATAAGAAGAAGTACTACTGGCAGCTACAGGCGTGATTTAGATGTGACGACCAGCGGGGAGGTGACTGTCTGTTTGAAGGCATCAATGGCTGCTCCTCAAGAGGTTAGCATAGCTGCTGCTAGCATCACTTATATCAGGAAGTAGAGCACAGAACGGCAATGAAGGCTTTTCACGATGGAAAAGATGTTCTCCCTCCCCCTCCACTATCTTTGGTATAAGTTGAATTTAACAGGCCCAAATGGTGGCGGTTCTCTCGTACCGTTGATCTGATTGGTTGAAGTTAGCAAATAGATTTGTCCAGTCAACCGCTAAGCACTTTTTTCAAAGCGCATGGCTTTTTTCAAGCAGTTGCCAGCGCCGCTGTACCGGCTTGTTCTCCTTAACGAACCATGTTCCGTGTCACGTTAGTTCAAACCCAAAGAAATCCGCAAGTTTACTCAAGGTAACGGCGCATTTCCTTCTGTCGCTTGTCGAGAGACAGTCGGAGAAGCGAGGAAAGAAGTCGTAACATAAAAGTTTAAAGCCTGACCTTGTCTGTGAACCTGTCCGTCTGAGTCTCGTCGGATAGATTTTCATCTGCGGTGGTAATTGTTGAACAGTGAAGACGACAACTCCAATGAGACCCCGCGTGTTCGAAGCTGCATACTGTGCGTTTGAAATACGAGGTGAATAACATGATGGGATTCAATTAAAGTATTGGATTAACCCAAAATTGAAATCACAAGATAACAGTACACTTGCGCAAAGTCACACACACATACACACACACATCTACAAAGACACACTTGCCCTTGCTTTCGCTCAGCCATATCTCTCCCACATGACTACACGCTCTTAATAATCCATCCACTTGTTGTGAGACAGTTCGCTGCTGCTTGTCGTCCCCAAGTTTAGTTATTCAGTTTGTCTCTCAATTTGTGTGTACGTGTGTGTGACTGCCGAGTCAGCAGGAGCCGTCACCCAGTCAGACAGCGTGGGGGGGGGGGGTTGTTTGGGGGCGGCATCTGTCTCTACGCAACACCGACCCAAAGACGCACACACATTATATGCAAAGACACGCTCGCGTATGAAAAGATACCATCAAGACACACAAACACATCATGATACACGTGTTATCTCACAGGCGGTCGTCGCAGCCGTTTACAGTAAATACAGTCGTCACTCCCTCCGGCTCCTAAACGACCAAGTGGTGACATTTACTCCAATTCCATCCCCCCCTCTCCACCGCCTATCGGCCTGTTTTAGATCAGTGCTAAGTGGTTAGAGATAAGAGGAATGGTGCTGTCGCCGGAGCCCCGCGTCTCCCGCAGATGAGCCATATTCTCCTGAGCCGTGACCGCAGCAGTCAAGTTTAAACAGCCCCCCGTCACCGCAGCCATTACACACCTCGTTGGATTAAACGTGAGCGGGGAATCACGCGGTGGCCAATGGGGTGATAAAGAGAGGGGGTGTACGGGCATGTACGCGCACGTCACCCCATGTCTCTGAGTGGCTGGCCGCTTCAAAGTGCTTTACGGGAGTGCATAGTTAATCCTCGCAGTGCGCGTCGGCTCGCTAAGAACGCGAAATGAAAGTCACTGAATCTTGAAATGTTATTCTTCGAAAAGAAATAACAATGATGAGAGAATTGAACTAGATAATCTCTCTGTTGCACATTAGAATTAAACTGCTGCCTCATAGATCCAGTAGTGGTTTATTTACAGACGTGAAAAGGTGTCCAAGAATTTGTCATTTGGGGACAAAATAATTAACAAAATTAGTATTGGAATAACTCTCACAGCCTTTTACATTTTTTACTACATGACAAATCAGAAATACATATCTTACCTGTAATAATATTTATCCATCTACATTGTTTGGTGTGAGTTGCAGAGTTCTGGAGATATAGATGAAATAGATGTCACTCTCAAAAAATATGCATGAGTGGATGCATACTTCCTCTTTTAGTGGCGACGCAGTTAGTGCGTGTAGTTTGGTACAAAAAAAACAAATAGTTCCTACGTGGAACTGCTCATAACAGGGTCTCTGTGCTATCTTGAGTAACTCGGTCATGATTCCTGGAAGGAGACACCCCCGTTTAGTTTTCCAGATGTGTTTCGAGCACCACAAAGCTGAGTGCCATCTGGTTTGACTGTATTCAAAAGCCGGTGGACATCTTTACGGGCGGAATCTCCAAAACCCAGAAACCACACTGTAATGATCAAGGTGGATAAATAGCAGTACAGGAAGGAGGATAAAACTATTTGAGGCTTTTGTTTGAAAACTGTAGTTTTCCTTGACTGTGAAAAGGTGATGTTTAGACACATAATTGAAGTCGCGATCATTTTATTTGTTTTACCTTAGTATTTTTTTTAGATTTATTCTGTGGCATATTAAGGTAAAAGCAAACTGGAGGAGTTATTGCGGTAAATATTTTCCATTTCACGCTCCGTATCTCCTCCCCGCCTCCGTTCCTGTACACTTTCGAGTAAAGGCAGAAAATGCCACATGAATAATGAAGAAGACCATGTAATCTGTGTGTTGGTGCATGTGAGAGAGAGAGAGAGAGAGAAAGAGAGTGTGTGTGTGTGTGTGTGTGTGTGTGTGTGTGGGAGAGAGAGAGAGAGCGAGCCTTGCAGCATTAGAACAGGTAGCGGCCTAGTTGTTGATGCTGATGTGGTCTCAGTATGCATTTCGACGAGGTTATATAACACATCACGCTGCGTAGCTGGCGAGCGGTGTTGCTGCTATTTATAGAAACGCTTTGATGGAGCAAAATCTGTGACACACAGACACAAAAACATCAACCTGGATGCGTATGTGCGGAAAAAAAAAAAAAACCTCATTTGGAAGCCGCACAGGCGACAACTTAAAAAAGTAGCTCCTCCTTTAATATTTCCTTACCCACACTTACTCACACAAACAATAATACCCTGATATCCAATAAAATTCTTAACTACCAGAGGGATGAAGAGGCTATATTAAATTCTGAGCCTGCAGCAAGTAAACAGATAATTATTGATGTGTCCTGATCAGTCACCCTGTCCGCGGTGTCCCCTCATCACTTCCTCTCCGTCTGCCCCCGCCCGTCTCTCTTCACCACGATGACTCAATCTCTCAGCGTTCTCCGTCTTTCTTTAGCACACGTATACCTAAATGTGAGCGCACACGCTCCCACACACACATATGTGGACGTAATACACTCAGCCACAGTCTGGTCCTTTTGTTCATTTAAATACCAAGGAGTCCAGACAAAAAACCATTACGGGGCGCAATGTGGCGTGACGGCTTTTTGATCAGCCGGCGAGAGAAATAAGGGGAGAAATGTTAGGGGCATTACCACTCATTTTCTCCAGGTGCTCTGATAACGTTTAACCAGCTGATTGCTTTGTTTGGAGCCCCGTCTGCCGCCGCAGCCCCAGAAATGTGAAGCCGAACAAGGCCCTAGCCACAGTTTGAATAATTACACAGCTATGGTATGTAGCACTGGTAATAATGGTCGTACGCATACATCACTTTGATTACGAATTTATGTGAAATGAGGAGCTGCAATGAGATGTTTCAGTTCACATCTTCTTTCAGCTAACAGGGACTAAAGACAGGAAGTGACCTGATTTGTGATCACGTGTACAACTTGGATCAGCTTGCAACTCTCCTGGTTAAATCATCAGTTCAACGTATTAATAACTGCATTAGAAAATATATATTTTTTTTTTGGGGGGGGGGGGTTAACTTTGATTCCCAAAGTGCATTTCAGTTGTTGTACCCAATAACCAGACTTAAGCATTCTGTTACACATCCCACTGAAGGTGGTCAGGTGCCAAATTTTTGACTGTTGAGAAAATGATTTTATAATCAGCAGCTTCAGCCAGCTCTCTCTTTTTTTTTTTTTTTTTCTGGGTCACGCTTGGCTGAATTTTGCAATCATGGCACAGAATTTTGTGTTCTCTTTCCGACTGCAACAACAGAGAGTTTTGATTTCACTGCCACTCCACTGTCGTGGGTATTGTCGGATTAAGGGCTATCCAACATGCCAAAATGACAGAGTTCGAAAAAAAACCTAAATAATGCATTAGTGTTACAAGAACAGGGCAGAGTGACTAAAAACACCTCAGGAAGCTGCAGCCCCTCTTGTGGTCTCTGGCCGTAAAGGTTGTTAAAGATGAGAAAGATTCTACATTTGTCATCTTTCTCTGCAGCATATTAACAATATCACATTCATTTCTACGATTAAAGCCAAATTCCACTTGAAAAAGTCTTCATAATCAAATCATTAAACTTGTATAACAGGTCCCCGAGTGCCTCTGAGATCTCTTCAAGCTGTGCTGTGATTTTTAATAATTAAATACTAAAGTCATAGCCAATACGCATTTTGGTTGGTAAAAAATATTCTTGGCCGCTGCATTTTTTTTCATCTATCAGTCCCCTTTGGCCAGCCACGACTCCCCCCCCCCCCCCCACATAATAAATCCCAAATTAAGCCCCGTGTGGAACCCAACAGCATTCACAATTATCCACCAAAAGACTGCAGCAGAGAGCCACTCATCCAGGCTGCTGTGACCCTGCGTTACTCTTTCATGTCCTGAGAGCCACATGCTTTGTTAATTTCCCTCCACGTCCACCATATGCTACATTAGCTCCCCGCTGTTTAAGACCTCTGTGTCGGCGTCAGCCCGCCATGAACTTCGCCGCGCTCCCGGAGGCGGCATCCAATCCGCCGTGCTCCACTAAATAAACCTCGCCGTATAAAGAACAATCAAAATTCAATATGGAAAATTGCCTTTTATGTGAGCCTCATAACCGTCGAGTCTCCCCGCTCGCCAGCAGCTGTCACGAAGTCCCGATTCTGCACAAACAAAAGCCTCAAATAGATGGATCTTGATAAGGTTGTATCTCAACAGCTGGTCACGTTTAGAAGACTAGATGGCGCGGTGAACAGGCAGTTCTGAGGAAAAAAAGACTTAACATCAGGAATATAAACCCATTTTTGCTCGATTAATAGCTCAACCTTCTGTTTTTCTTTTGCAGAGTCGAAGGTTGATTTATAGAAAGAGGAATTAATAACCAGATGCATCTCCTTTCGAGATGTTTTTGGCGTTTGAATCTTTTCCGATATTGCATTGACACATTAAAACGAATCGCCGTTGAAGTCGTGCATTTACAATTATTTTTTACTATCAGATCCCTGCCACTCTTGTTTTGATCTGAATGATTAAAACGGCTAAGAGAGATTTAGCGAGAGAGAGAGCCAGAGAGAGCGACACGAGGAGAGAGAGGGAAGGCGCAGACATTGACAGCTGCCCAAACCGAGCTTGCCTTTCAAGATATCAGAGCAAACGGCAGCACCTCAGCAGCTAAACAGATAAGGCTCCAGCCAAGATATCAAACAGCATCAGCAATAAGCAGCAGCAGCCACAAACAAACACTTTCCCAGCCAGCCACGGGCCCCAAACCGACCACTGCCAAACAGCCCTGGGCCACCTCAGGAGGTGGGGACGGGTGGAGGAACTGCCCAAACAGATCGGAAAAGTCCAGCCTTACCCCGGTCGACCTCGCCATGCCTCCTCGTCGAAAAAAAACCCTTAATAAAGAAACCTAGATGTTGTAGAGCGCAGAGTACAGCCGTGATGAGGGCACAGAGAGGGGAGAAATTAAAATGAATGTGTTACTCGTCATTGCATCATTATTTTACTGCCTTTAAAATAAAACACCAGAGGGCAGTTGGAGGTGATAACCTGGAGGGGGTTTCTAAAAGTCAGTTAATGCCACGGGACAGCTAAAGTCCAAAACCATCCCAGAAAGATTGCATATTTTAAAGTGCTTGTGACTGACAGGCATCCGAAATATCAATATTCATTTAAAGAAATCACAGCGCACATCCCAAATACAAACTGCTTGGTGATCAAATAGAGGAAAGTCCGATTCGATTTTCTTCTTTTATTTCAAGATTTCACAGATGTTTCTGAATTATTAAAGGCTCCGTTCTGAAAGTTCCATCACGGTACCCGAAGCAGCGCGACTGAAAACAGTTGCGACACCTATAAAGCTTTATTTTCCACACCGTGAAAAGTCCATGATGTGCATGATTAAGTTGAAACATTTTAGCTATCAGTTTGATCTGTCTTTGCTTCTATCAGGACACGCAGAAAATACAGCCAAGGCATGTTTCCTCCACAAGCATAGCTTGTCAAGTTTTGCTGTGTGGAGTTGCAGCATAACCTTCATGATATCAGAAGGGACATTTTTGTGATGATTGCAAGGCTAAGTTTGCTTATAGCATCTGCTATTGAAAAATGACAAATGCTTAAACAGTTGAACATGTAGCTAACTTAGTAATACCGGTCACTCAGCAGTATCTATGAAAAGCTAGCTAACATTAGCTGCCATAAACTACTGGCTGTACCAGGCCAAGTGAGGCTGCAGCAGAAAAAAACACCCCTGAGTGTTTTCAAGTGACCATGAGTGCATAGATTTTATAGATTACGAATTTAACCTGCCTGCATCATTTGTTGCATCCCCTGTTCAGTCACCACTCAATTAACAGCTCTAGACACCTCTAGCATCACAATGGATTGCCGCCTAGTATAATTATAGCAAAAATGACTACAGCATGTACTTTTGTTTATTTCCACAACATTAAGTGACATGGGATTCTCTGATATAAAATGAAAACATCTCATTATATGGAAAAGCTTAAAAAAAACCCCTCTTGAATATTAATCCAGCTAAATGAGTTGTCGTCCAGTAAATTTCAGAGAGCCCGCTGTGTAAAGGGGCCCATTTTTGAATTTTCCTCCTCTACACATGAGCATATTCAACAGCGTGGCATCAACAGTGCGATTGTGCGACAGGCTACACCTTACAGCTTGTCTTGGATGTTGGGAATACTCTTAGTCTTTTACGAGCTGAGGACAACACACGGCTGACGGCAGTAGATTCATCATTCCCCTCATAATGCCGGATATGAATCATGCTCTCTGTGTTGTCCCCCCGCTGAAGGAATTAGTTAAGAGTTGTGAGGCTGTCCCATTCCTCATCCATTTCCTCCGTCTCATTTATCTCTGTCGTCCCCAGGTTGTTTTTTTTGTTTTTTTTGGGGGGGGGGGGCGCTCAAATTTATTGTCATCAGCGCAGGGGTGCAAAGCATATCTTACTTTGCAAACAAGAAAAGATTAAGACACAAAAAGAGATGGAGCAGACAGCTGAGCCCATTATGAGAGGAGGATGAGATAATCAGCAAAACCAGGGGCATGCCAAAATGAGATATCTTATTCCAAAATGAGACTTCTCTGACCAGTTAACATTTGCAGAGTGGGTTTTTGGCAAATGCTCCAAGCTAAACAGACCTCGCCTTAAATTATGCTGTACACCACATCAGTGTGACAGAGAAATTTAGTTATAGTTTTACCTGGAGGCACAGATTTATTTTCCTGGACTTATTACTTCAGTGGAGATTACTGTTGCATGGCAACCAAAAGGACACAGTGCCTTGTGTACAACACTCGCTCCTTGTACGTGATAAACTACCTCTGCTACCAGTAACACTGAAACCTGCACCTCTCAGTTTGAGAATTATCATTGTCACAGTTTGATTCAGGATCGGTTCTTGATTCAAACTTGCTTGTCAATTTATTTTCAGACAAAGAATGTAGCCATATGTGCCATTGTTTTATTTAGATCCCTTTCCCACATGATGAGAATGCTCTGCTCCTAAGAAACCCCCTCCGGTGAGCAGTTGCGGGTCAGGAATTATTCTTGCCTTTTACCTATTTACCCGATCAGAGTAGTATCAAAGTCTTGCAGTATGTGTTAGTTTACTGGCTTGTTTGCTAGCACTTCATTTTGGTGCTCGGCTTTGGTAAAGTTAGTCTTGGGGTGATTGAGGATTAGTCGCTTCATCGAAGATTATCTCTCACGTACTCTCTGCTGCTTTCGATACGGCCTGTCACACTCTTCTGATGAACCGGTTAGAGTCACTACCTAGTGCCACCGCTATTTCTCTATCCAGATTCAGGTCCTGCTTCACGCATTCATTCTCATGGTATCCCCCAGGGCTCGGTTCTTGAGCCCTTTTCATATTTTACATTCTACAACAAAGTATGATTCGCTGTCATGGCCCAAATTTTGCAGTGCTGTGCTGACAACACACAATCTGTTTTATTGCTTGGTTTGTAAAGAAAGTGTCTTTGGGTGACTCGAAAGGCACTTTGGCAATGTGTTACCATTCTATGAATCTGTAAATTATTTATAACTGTGGAACAGCTGTGAATTGATTATTTTTTTTTTTTCAAAATCAGTACCCAACATGAGTACAGCCTTGACCTCTTTGTAATATTCAAATGACTGCAGCGGTTACGAATGCTCCACGGATGTATACTGCTGGCTGCTTTAAAAAATGCATGAGATTTATTACCTTATGCCATTCTGGTATTTAAACAAATGCTGTAGAGCATAACAGCCCACGGAATTACATAAACATTGGATGATTGTGCCTCTAAGGACTGACATCCATTGCCAGTGTTCAGTGCCAAAGCAGGAAGTAGTGTATCCTTTATGTAGTGACTTTTGATTTACCATAATCACAGTTTTGAGTTTAAACCTCGACTGTATTTCATTTCTGTTCCCACAACCTTTCTCCAACCAGAACCATGCTTTAGTTGGCCAGGAGCATGTATTATAAAAAGAAACAATGCCTTATGGTGTGTAATCTGAATTCTGGTGACTAACCACATTTGCTCTGATATGAAAAATGGAAAAAAAAAAACGGAAGTAAACTGGAAATCTTCCAAAGTAGCATTTAATTGAAACACAGTTTTAACTTTGCATCTCTGCTCAAAGAACA
This sequence comes from Acanthopagrus latus, assembly GCF_904848185.1. Lineage (NCBI taxonomy): Eukaryota > Metazoa > Chordata > Actinopteri > Spariformes > Sparidae > Acanthopagrus > Acanthopagrus latus. Next base: position 16,592,669 of record NC_051048.1, read on the forward strand.
TTTTGTTCTGGGACAAGTTAAGAAATTCTTGTGCCTCCTGCTACAAGCTCCTATCATGAGGTTTAATATCAGCCCAGTAAAACTCTCTCATAACTAAACAGCATGGTAAACAGAGCTGAGATGGAGTCACCCTACGGTACATCCCTACTGCTCTCCCCCTTAAATCTCCTCTCAATAGCCTCTTTATCAATCTGCTTTTTCTGCAGCACTTTCTCTATTCACTCTCTCGCTTCCCTGCTTCCTTTCATCCTCAAAACTCTATCCGTCTCCCTGACATCTTTCCTCCTCCTCTTTTCCTCCTGTCCTTCATTTGCCCCTTCCCTCCATCCTCCTCTCCCTCCATCACCCCTCCTCTCTGCTCATTCCTCGCCTCCTTCCCTCTCCGGCTCCTCCATCTTAGCTCGTCATTGCGGAAGCAGTTTTTTTTATTTTTTTTTTTATTTTTTTAAACATGCCGCTGATGTCACAGGTGGAGTTCGTGTATGGCGTTCGTGTGTGTGTGTGTGTGTGTGTGTGTGTGTCTGTATCTCAGAATAATATCTCTCTCCTCTGGACTGTGTGAAAGAGATGATCCACCTTCTCACAGCCTCCCTGCCTCCACCCCACAGCCCCCACCCACTCTGTCGCACACTTCCACTCACATAAAGGAGTCAATTTGTCAGAGATGTCAGGGGTGCTAACGAACAGCCAGCTTCTTGCCATATGCCTGTGTGTGTGTGTGTGTGTGTGTGTGTGTATGTGTGTGTGTGTGTGCGCGCGCGAGCACGTCCATACTGTTGCTGCAGCATGCTGTGAATAAGTGTGTGCCAAGTGTGCTAAGCAGACAAGTACACATGTATATATAGCAGCTCTATGGTGGTTTATGGAGACTACTTTACAGGTGTGATATGTTGTGTGTGTGTATGTGTGTGTGTGTGTATTCAGCCTGTAGAGGTGGCAAATATGTTGATTAATACATGACAGTTCTGTGTTGTGTATGTGCCTCAGCCTGCCGGTTCATCTGTGTGTATGTGCATATGTATTTGTGTGTGTGTGTGTGTGTGTGTGTGTGTGTGTGTGTGTGTGTGTGTGTGTGTGTGTGTTAAGGCCCCTCTTCTTTTCGGGGGCCGCCTGAGGAGTGTGATGACCAGTCTATTTGACAGGCGTTCCAGTCACAGCGGTTGCCCCGTCACTGCAGTGACTGGGTCATCGGAGTTAATTATTCTCAGCGCTGGTCCATCATGCCCCATGCTGCGGACACACACACTAACTCTTATACACACCCGCATATGCTATCACAGCTAGACATGCGAGGTAGAAAACGCACTTTCTTCCAGCTTTGACCTGGTTAAGCTTGATTGCTTTTAACTAAGAGCTCCAAAAAAACACCCACATGGGAGCGTTCTGGTGACCCATCAGTCTAATGTGCACACTGTGTAGTGTCCTAGGTTACACTGACACCATCCACCTATATGTAGACAGACTGAGTATGAATGACAGTGACTAATGGTAGGCAGTCCTCCCGCTAATTAAAGTCTAGTCATACATTAATTACCATGAGCTGCAGTATGTAAGGTCTTAATCGAGTGCTGGATGATTTTCCCTTTAACCTTTGTGAAACCAGGATTTCTTTTGGGATTTCTTTGTCATCTGGCGAAAGTTGACACTAAATAATAAGAAGTGATAGATTCCTGTTTTAATTAAGAACTCTGATACTTTATTTCTACTAGACAATACCACCGAGAGACAGCTGCGTTAAAACCTTTCGACACGCGTGACATCTTCATTTGAATGGAAACGCCTTTTTATGCCGCATTTGTGTCCGGCTGTACTCCATAGCTCAGCTCCTCGAATCATTTGTCATAATATCATGCTAATCCCTGTTATCTTGGTTAATGTTGTATGAGCTAGCTCATTGACTTGTGTCAAAGACGTATTGTTACCCAGGAGACTATGAAAGAAGAAAGTGACACATTTTAATTGCACATAATGGCAGTCGCTTACAAGTGACTTAGAAGGTTTGATGCAGTTTCACCACAGGTTTTGCAGAGTTATCTTGTTGAGGAGATCACTCTTCTTTTGGTTCGTGCCTAACATTTTTCACCTCAGATCACATTTTCCTTCATAAGAAAGTAAAAGTTGCTCAGCAGAGGAACCGCTAACTGTTGCTAACTGTAGCTGCCATTAGCTAGTTAGCTCAGTTAGCCATGCAGTTAGCGATCCAGACTGAGGGCTCAGGGGCCCAGGGACTGTGGGTGTTTGCTTAGCTAGTAGGGGAGATTTGGACTAGGGCAGGACGGGGCTTGTTGGTTAGCATGCTAACTAGATATTTCTGCAACACAACTTTTGGACATCCTGATTTTTTTAATGTTACTTTTCTAAACACTAAAATCCTGACATATTGCACGTTTAACCAAACATATGGTGTGTGATTTGTTTACAGTAGAGCAAGATCCATAAGAATACTTGAATAAGTTCAATATTTTAGGTAGATGTTTTGTTTCCCAGGAGAAAGACCAACTGATAAATCAGCAGAAATATAGATTAGTAAAGACAAGAAAATTGAAATAGCTGATGCAATGTCATACAACTTTGAAAAATAGACAAAAATCCACTATCAGTCAATCTCAAACTTTATTTAACTTCTACAAAAGAGTAGTGATAATTTTTTACCTCCAAAATTCAAAAATTGAGTCATTTATCTGAAGTTTGCCTTGTACTGGTGAAAAAGGATCCTGTCCAATAACAGAGTATGACACAGTGTGTTGATATTTGTGTAAGATTCCTGACTCCCTGTTTGTGATATCCTTTGGGTGATCTAATCACCATACACTATGTGAGTGTCATGGCAATAGCTGTATCTCCCAAGTGCATACAAAAGAGACTCAGCGGTGACGATGTAACATAATACACACGTCTTTGAGTGCGGTAATTGAAATCATGTTGTCTTTAGTGACGAATAACTCAGCCTGCCACCTACATTTGATAGAGCAGCATTAAACGTCAGACTTTTTGCCCTCTGGCTTTGTTCATGTATAATTAAAACAGTCTTTGACCATAGAAGCGCCGTCGACGAGTGCTGTATGCCCTTTTAAATGCACGTTGAATGGAACTACATTGTTTACGATGCAAGATGTATTTATGGCTGTAATGTGAACACTGAGACGAGTCCTGGCTGAACGAAGTGGAGCAGAAGGTAGGCATGTGTGAGTGGGCGGGGTGGTGGCAAAATGCTAACGCAGATATACATACACACTCGCTGTTTGTCGGGAAGGCCATGCTGTTCAGCCTCCGTCTAAATTACGGCACTTTGCGATGGCGTTCACAGAGCGAACCAAATGTTCCAAATGTCTCTGGGTCTGCCTCGCTCTCCCTCGCTCGGTGCGCCACAGCAGGATCGCGGCTAAAAGGGGGAGAAAATCCCACAGCTAGGAAAAAAAAGACAAAACACAGCTCCTAATTTGGCAAAACAAATGAGCACCCTCGCGACTGTGAACACATCAGGCGAGTGATATGCAAACGAGTGCACCATGTGCCTTCGAGCAAGCTTGCCAGCTGCTGGTGAGCGTGGCCCGATGGGTGGGTGGTGGTGTAGATCTCACAGGGAGAGGCAGGAGAGGAGGCAGGGGGTGCCCGTTGGGTGTTTGAATGTGGTGTGATTAGCACTGAGTATTTTGGCAATAGCCTCTTTTTTGGCACGAGGTGTGAATGGGACATTTATAAGAGCGTGCCACGCCAGCCAGTGAGGCTGAAGTTTCTTTGTTTTGTTACGTTTTGTTTTTGGAGATCACGTGGTGGATCTCCCTGTGAGGGTAAATTACGTTAAATTTACGTAGAGAAATAGATCTTAAACTCCGTCAACAACTTTCTGAGATGCAAAGCAGAGATCACTAATGTGGAGCTGGAGCACTGACGACCAGTTTATCGCTTTTTTCATACGTTTAATACAATGATCAAAAGCTATGCCGTCATTCTATTGTGTGGCTACGAGTGGTGATTGTTATATAATCATATACTATGCCCGGATAAGACATAAACACATTCTTTTGCTGAAATATTGCATTTACCCTTGCCGAGTACTCACTAATAATACAATATCTGTCTAAAAAAGTGCGCTGCGTTATTTTAATCAGCGTTCTGATTGATGATTGCCAGGCTGCAGGGTTTTAAAAATACCAATTATAATCAGCCTCGGGAGAAGGGGATTGGCAGAGCACCGACAACAACCAGGCATTGTGAAACGAGCGCAGCAAATAAAAGAATGCATGAAAAAAAAAATGCAGCCTAAATGTGACGGTTTACAGGTTACAGGCAGATGGGCCAGGGTGCATCAACTAGCCCTTCACATAATTAGCCGTATACATGAATTCAGAATAAACACAAGTGTGTGCACATGTGCAAACTGCATAGTAAGCTAGAAGTTAATCAGATATTCAGATGGTGGTAATAAATACCGAAATAGATAGTCCTGTAAGCAAGTCTCTGCAGAAAATTCTGCATATATTGCCTCGTAAAACAATAAAATATGCACAGTGGGGCCCATGTGCATAAACACACGTTATTAAGATTAAGAACTTGAATAGTGCACAAATTAAACGGTCGTTTATGTCAGTAATTACAGGCTGCACGAACAAAGAGCACAATTAAGGACAATCTTTGCATGTTGGGACCATGTTGGACTGTGTAAGAACAAGCACACCGAAGATCACATTGCACCAGACTGCATGTGAACAATGGATTGCTGCTACCTGAACATAATGTGCGCTATTATGCACTTGTTTGCTTTGTTATGGCCCCTGTGTATGCACTGTTTGTTCACGCACCTGTTGTGTACACATATGTGTGTATGTGTGTGTGTGTGTGTGAGGAAGTGCCTGTTCTCCAGTCACAAAGCTATCCGCCTCTCGTGAAATAAAGCAGATGAATCACAGCGCCACAGTTCAGTAAGCCCAAGAGGCTAGTGGCTGACGCTGGCGTATTGTTGTGAATCAACCACCCTGTCAGAGCACGCTGTTCCCCCTCTTCCCTCCCTTTCCTAACAGCCCGTGTCACCCAGCTCCCTTGCCAACACCCACACGCACACACACACTGAAAGCTGTTAGCTGCCGCAGTTTGAGAGCAGGTGCTAGCATGGCATGGCAGCGCCCACAGGGCTCAGAGGCCGTAGACAGACACCAGATCAACAGCCAGTTTTCCACATTCTGCTCAGCGACTGCTCGCTGGTGCCCAGCCCTAATTATTATTGGCCGCTGTAATTAATTACAGAGCCTCAGAGAAGCCGGCAGACATAATCCAGGATCGCTCTCCGACTTCAGTGGTGTCATTTGGTGTTTCAGACGGGGGCCATTGTGGCTGCTGTCCCTGAGCCTGGGCGATCCCGCTCTGAGTGGCTCTGCGAAGGACGCGGCGCGGTTTTGTATTAAGACGACATTTTGCTGTCAAGCGCTCAGTGCTCAGTTGCGGCTTGGCACGAGTCTGCAGACTAGCATATGGTCCAAGGTTAGGATGACTGATTTAGCTTAGATTTTACATCAAATTACTTGGCTATTGAATTAAGTTGTCAATTTAAACTGTGCAATCAAATATGGGGATCACACTTTATAGCAGTGGTAGCGCCTACTGTCGGCCTGAAAGGGCAATTATTCTTGTCGGGAGCTATAAAGATTATGGGTTTATGAGCGGGGGATTTGTCCTCTCCTTGTGGTCAGAGGGCTGCTGCTGCCTGCCCACACACTAAAAGGGGACTCACAATACACACACGGGCGCCAAGATTTAGGAGAAAAGTAGATGAGTATTGAGCGGCGAATATATCTGAGGGAAAATTGCACCCAGGGGAGAAAGAAAAGAGAGAGTGAGGCCTAAAGAGGAAAAACAAAGGAAGCCAGCGAAAAACCGAGGCACAAAAAAGAAGCACGACGGTTACAGGCTGAAAGTGGAGGGAGCCGGAGTGAGGGCTTCATGGCTGCAGCTGCGGCGTCTAGATTTGCATCATCTCTTAAAAGTGGCACCCACCCATCTCAAATTGCAGCACGGGCTGCGAGACAGGATCAAACGAGCTGCATTGTCTTATTCATTTTTCATGCCGCCGTAGCGAGGAAGCGAAGGAAAAGAAGGAGTGAGAGGCAACAGAACTGAGGCCGGGGGAACGGAAGCAAAAAAAAGGCAAAAAAAACAAACAGTAACCTACTTTTTTTTTTTTTTTTTTTTGTTTTTTTTTTAATGCTGCGTCTCAGGGTGCATATGTGGAAGCTTAACGAGTGGCAAACACACATGCAAACACGAAAGAATCTTTTCTTGTAATCGCTCCAGTCGGTTCACAGGAACATCACGGATCCCAGAGGTGGGAGCCAGTCGCATGCTGTGAGACAAAGAAAACAAAGTGGTGATATGGGTGGCAACATGCACACACACCCTCACCCCTGGCCTCCTGTTGCAACATGCCACCAAGGATTGTGCGTGACCCGCTCCACCCGCCCCACCCTCCCCCCACCCCAACACCAAGTGGAACGAGTCTCTCAGGCCTCCTCCTCCTCCTCCTCCTCCTCCTCCTCACGCCTCACACTTCAGTCGGTCTTCGCTCGCTGTTCAGCGGTGGAGCTGCCACTCTCTGCTGGCACCTCATTATTTCTCCGGGAGCCGAGGGGCAAAGACTCCCGATTCTTCAGATGCAGAGTTAGAGAGAGAAAAGACTGACGAAGAGAGATGGAGAGAGAGAGAGAGAGAGAGAGAGGTGGCGGTGTTCGATATCCAACTGTGCCACTATGCCTTGACATCTCAAACATGCTTGAGACACACACACACAGGCGCGCATTGAAGTACAGTAGCAGCAGTGGAGGAGGGATGAAAGGAGGAGGACGGGGGGGAAGGGGGAGGGAACAGATTACGAGCATTGTGCCGCAGCGGAAAGGCAGAGATGGCGAGGAGTGAGAAGACGAAGTGTCTGAGATGGAATCGGAGGGGGGAGGAAGCATCGGCAGGGAAGAGAGCAAGAGTGGGGGAAAGCGAGGAAGAAACACAGAGAAGCGCGAGCGGGCTGAAACTTTTTGCAGGGCGCATAGTTCTCAAGCAAACCCTGCAGCAGCTGAAGAGATGCAGGGACTGACTGACTGACTGAATGGGGTGTTTTATCAATACTTTCCTCAACAGCAACACTGATGTATCAGAAATCACTGTTTCCCACAGAATCCGACTTTAATTGAGGCAGTGGCTATCAGACTGGGGTGCTGTAGAGCATGTGCACTTGAGACTTCCGTCGACCGAGTCGGCGAACTTCCGGTTTAGCGGTGAGCTAACTTGGATGGGGATGAAATGTCACCGGGTGGCTTCTAGACTCTCTTGCCCCAATTCTTACAGTAAAATGATTCTTTTTGCAGTGATTGTGAGGCTTTTATTACCATTTTACAGATGCGTCTTTCACAATTGGAATTTTTGGGAAGAAGGCCCCAGTGCATCACATCACGAATTACACGGCGTGGCCGCAACAACAACTGGCTTCAAGGCCTGACGCTCATTTTGAGGGGCTTGATCTCGATGATGAGGCCAGCAGTCTTCTTTGCACAGGAAGTTACGGTCAAGCCAACTATGTGAAGCAGTCTTCCACCTCTTCTTCATTGGTTTTACCGGTGGACTAAAAACACACCACCATCCACTGTATCAGAGTATATAACATCTGCTCATCCCAGTATGAAGCATCCAAACAGGGAAATAAAAGTATGATTTTACATTTGCAAGGGAGAAGAATACAAGAATAACACTGCTTCTTTATTTCCCATCTTCTATATGTAGCATTATTTTGTAGGAATGCTAACTTAGCCTTGGCCTAGCTATCCTTATCCTTTATGTAGCCATTATTAGCCATCAAGTGCTCATTTTAGACGTCTTAATGTTTTTCAGCTGGTTTTAAACAAATAATGGAGGCTGTGTTAGCTTCATTGGCGTGGTGGCTAACGCTAATAATATCTGCTAAAGCTAGCAGTCATTTCAGTTGGCAAAAATCGACTGCTGCAGACCAGAGGGACCTTGTGTTTATAAAAGAAGAAGAAGAATTTTTATGAGCCAAATCTGGCACAATTAGCCTATTGTTTGCTAAACTGCTTATGTGCCATGTGAGAATGGAAAGCTCGACAGGCTTAGTAACAGAGACTAATGGGGTGTTGGACTTGGCGAAAGTGAACATGCAAAAAAAAAAACCCAAAAAACAATGACTGTCTACTCCAGCTTGTCACATATGAGGATCGGCTGTGTTCCCCAGCACCCCCATCCCTTTAAATTTGGATTTGGATTTGACGTGGCGATATTTTTTTTTGTTTGTTTTGCTCGTGATTGTGACACTTGACATCAATATTTTACAGTCAATGAAATGGAAAAATAATTGTATTTGCGGCCCTTACCAGAAGACGCGTGACCCGCATAGAGCGCACTGCTCAGCCTGACAGCATCATCATGCACATCAGATCCTGTGGGCAGAAAACAAAACAAACCGCTCGGTATGCGCCACATTACGGTGCTGATCATGTACAGTATATTTATGAGCGCATCTTCCTCCTTCAGCTCTCCCCCAGCTGTAAAATAAACACGGCTCTTCGAGATGAGCTCAGCTATAGATTAAAGCGCTGGATGAATATTCAGCGCTCATGTTGATAGCCGACGGAGGGGCGGAGGGAGGGAGAAATAAAGAGGGAGGAAGATTCGGGGGGAGAGAGAGAGAGAGAGAGAGGAAGAGTGTTTGGCCGCCTGCAACTTGTTATTAATAATGCTGATTATAATCTGAGGATTATTCTCACCGTGCCCTTTCTTTTGATATTTATCGCGCAGCCCTCTCCTTGGCTTTAGAAGGATGCAGCACAGACTCCGCACTCTGCACTGAATTAGATTAATTGAAGACCGAAATAGACAGGGTGGAGAGAAGGGGGTGGGGCGGCGGCAGCGGCGGCGGGGAGAGAGGGAGGCAGCGACTGTTGACGTGGCCTCTTGTTTGGGAGAGGCAGACAATCGTACACATCAGCTGCTCATGTCTCGCTGGCCATCTGTCAGGGACAACGAGATCAGGATGGCAGCCCTCCAAACGCCGCTTCTTGCGCTCTTTATCACTCTCTGTGGCATTCATCTTTATGTATATCACTCCCGCTCAAGGATCATAGCCGGTCATTACCAGTCAAATGACACGGACTTCATTTCTCAGTGTCGCGTCCTCGGTTGGCCCTGCCGTCCCGCTTTTATAACAACCTCAGCGTCTTCCATCGAGTCTTTACTAGTCTCCATTACAGTGAGGCCACAGTACATGCACCTATTACCGGAGATAAGACTGTAACTTCACTGTTATTACTGTGATAGTGTTTAACCCCTTACTTTAACTGTTGTAAATCGTGCAGTCTAGCGAGATACTTTAAAGCTTTAACTTTATAGCTTTAGTTTTCACCTATATAGCGACGAAAATGCTTATGCAGAGGCATTTGCAGTCAAAGCTACCGTGAACACGGCTTTGTTCTCTGTATCTGCTGTATTGTACTCCACAAATACAGATTAAACTTTCAATTAATCTGTTGATGTCTTAATATCTCTTTTCTCCGGAGCCCCGGCGGCATCTCAGTTGGAAAATTGCAGATTTCTGTCACTTTACGCAACTTCTCCCACCTCCGTAATCCTCTAAGTCAATATTTTAATGGAAAGCTTTTATCTGTCCCAGGTCGCGAGTCTCTGCCTGACTGTAAACAAAGTCCAAGTGCCTTTCTGCTTGTCAAGTAAGCAGCTGTAAGCTACGACTGACATTCACCAGCCTGGCTTGGGGAACGGTATTTCGCAAAAAAAAAGCCCCCTCCCCTCCCACTTGTCCTAATGTTCCCTCTGTTCTGCCACTGTTGCTCTGTACACTGTGTCATTTTCCCTCGAGGAGCATTCATTTGCTCAATTAGACCCCGTTCACCCCGTCTCACAAACACACTGTAGCCATTTTCTGAAGCTGTGTCCCACGTTGCCTCGGGCTGAATTCTCCCCATTGGTGCGTTGGAGTGTCCCATTCACCCAGTTTGAAAAGGTGACCCTCCGTTTACCCCCGTTTAAGGTCTTGCTTCCCATTCACATCACATTACATTATTGACATTTAGCAGACATTCTTATGGAGTTAAAGTGGCGCAGAGAAATTCATCTGCACATCACAAGATTTCCTTCCTGGAGGGAGGACTCGCAAGGGCTAATTGGTGAACCACCATTGTTGACGACCAACTAGCACAGCTAGCCAGCCGGACGAATGCCAGTCAGTGACAATGAGTCTCTTAAGCTTCTTCCTTTCTTCTCTGTTTCGTCTTTGTGGATTTTTGTTCTCAAATATACAACTTTAATTCAGTGAAGAACCTCTATGGTGCAGAAAAATAGCCAGCTACAAAACCTAACTACATTTTGGAGAGTTTGCAATTGGTTGTCGACGAAGTTCAACTGAAAGATTTGTACAAATTGACGTTCACGTTTAATGTGCTGGAAGACAAAGGTAGTTCTCTGTAAAACAAAAGTTTTACCAATATTTTTATTTAAGCTTGTTCAGTATTCATAAGCTATATCATGACTAGTATACTGTAAGGTTTGATAATGTCTGACTATAAAAAAAAGTGTAGACCATTTCTTTAAAGAGAAAAAAAAAAAAAAGAGTTACCGCGGCGAAAATCTCTTAAAAGTTTAAAAACTCTGCCTGTGTCTCTCCCATACTGCGGTTTAACCTACAGCGCTCTGATCCAAGGTCAAAACCACTTAGGAGACTGTAAAATATTTATGATATATGGAACGTGTTTAATGGCGGCGCTTTCAGCCAACTACTATATCTCCTCCTCTTCATGTCTCACTGAGCTGCAGCAGCGTCCTCCAGCTCTGTGGACGAGGTGTCTCCTGTGGGGGCAGGACCACACGCTGTCCTCTGCCTCTCCTGGAAGCTCCCACTTGAGAATTTGTGGGGGGGCGGGTGGGGGGTGAGCTGCTAGGGAGCTGTCCTTAAGCAAGGGAAGGGTTTTAGAGCTAGTGATTTATAGAGGAGGCAGAGGAAGAGAGAGGAGAAAGTAGTAAGTGCACGATGATGGGGCGCTGAGTCTTTGTGAATGTGCGTTTTTTTGTTTTTTTGTTTTTTTTTTTATTCAACAGAAAAATAAGGTGGCCAGCGAAAGCCGGATACACTCGGCCTCTTCGGGGCGAGCGGGGAGAAAACGTCCGGAGTATTTTGCCAAACTAAGTGACTGGGCTGCGTATCGCTTGTGAGTGTGTTTACGCGTTGCTGCGAGGCTGTCAGCCTGTGATTAATCTACCACTGTCTGTCTAATTACCGCCCCATGGCCCTCCGTGTTCCTCAGCTCTGCCACAGACTCGCTGACCCACACCGGAAGCTGACTGCTCCCAATACAAATTAAAGCCCCTGTAAATATTTGCTTTTAACTCTTGCCGACACATTGTTTCCAATTTTGCGCTCCGGTGGTCCGCAACCCCAACATCCCCCCTCCTCCGCACGCGAGCTCGCCTCACAGTCGTACGACCGCTACCCGCCGCCGATGAGCGTGTGTGCGCATCTCCGTGTTGTCAACAAGTTTACCGACAGCCCCCTACACTCTCCTCCTCCTCCTCCTCCTCCGTCTAGCCCTCCCTCCGTCGCCGATTCCTCCCATTGTGTCTGCATTGTAGCCGGCAGTCTATCGGCCCATTCTTCTCCACTGTCAGCCCCAGTATAGTCTCTATAAAAAAAGAGAATAGAGTCTGGGGAGCGAGGGAAGACAATGTACAATGTTTAAAGATAGAGAGGCTGAATAGAAACAGTGTATTTCCGTTTGATTTCTTCAACATGGCACGAAAGTTGTACGCCTTTGTGAGGGAGTTTTGTCCCTCAGAAAAAAAATGATGTTGACAGAAGATTTGGATGTATATCTGAGTTGTATATCAAAGTATGTAGACTAATCCTGTCAAGCTGCCAATACTGCAGCGTTGTTTCGCATGTATATCCACACAATTACATTATAACACTGTGTAGCTTATGGACTGCTTTCTGTCGGACTATTCCACTGCGGCGGTGGCGGGCGAGGCTGCGTAACAGTGCACCACATTAAAAAGGAAAGTAAATTAGTCTGATTATAGATAGAAAACAGTTGACGGTTTGGAAGTAAATTAGAGATGCTGTGGGATGTGTTAATTTAAAAATGCTGCATATATTAACCAGATAATGACTCGCATGTACCCGAGCGATGATGAGCTGCCTCACACTTCGGAGCGCTGGTAATAGGTGGCATTCTAACCCCGCAGCATAAAAATGCGGAAAAATTACAAGATTTAGACATTTAACTCGGCTTGATCTAATGTCAGATCGCCCACCATGACTGAGCAATTTTTGTTTCTCCTTTTTTTTTGCGGTCATAATTTCGCAGAAGAGCTAAATGTTAATTGATCGCCCGACAATCCGTTTCTCCATCTTCTCAACAAACCTCCCACTTCAGCTGCAGCTGCTGAACCCCGGCCTGACACTGATTCCTTCTTTCCCACACGCAGACAGAGTGAGGAGTATGGGATGAAAAATCATGAAAATACGGGATTGACAGGAGCCCGAGTGAGCACCGACCGGCCCGCCGGCACTTTTCTTTTTCGGGAGCCCTCACAGAGGCTGTCAGCAGGGCGGCAAACATACAAACACACACACTTACGTCCAACCCATCTACCGGCGTTAATGTGGCAGAGATGAAACAGCCCCTTTCACCATCCACTCCGCCGTTGCCCCTCAAAATTACTTTGCGATCAACACATCAAAACCGCTGTCACGCGGATAAAAGCTCGCCCATCGCCGATATTCAGAAAGAAATTCTCCAAATAACATCACATTTTTAAGAGGATGTGTAGACGTGTGTATGCGCTCACAAATATACACACACACGCAGTCAAAGGGACGCATTGACTTTCAAATGTCCAATTTTCATGTCTCAGCCTTGATGTATTAATTAGCGAATGTGAAAACAAATGAGCCGCGCCGATTCAAACGCTGTCAGCCTTTGAAAGCGCTGAGGCGATAATGAGCGTAACGTATTTGTGGGCTTGGGTGCATGCGTGTGCGTGTTCATGGTCGGCCGCACACTGACAAGGTAAATGTAGTGTATGTCTTTGAGTGCATTAACTCTGTGTATGCCACGGCTGTGATCCGTCTCCATTAGCCCACTCCGGCAGCCTGGAAGAGTCAGGTCATTATCTATCATTAAGTTGAACCCAGTGCACCAACAGAGTGACTGGCACCCCCCAACACGGAAGGAGAGGTGGCAAGCAATTATAGGAGAGGTCTTAGTGGGTGATTCCGCGACTGTATTGGAGTTGAATTGGGCGGAATTGGTTTTAGTGGGATTTAGATTGTAGTCGGTAAACTATGTGGCAGGAGGGGGATGGATTCGATTTCGAGGCTGCGATCTCTGGGCTGATTTGCCCACTGGTGGAAGCGTTTTCAGCAAAAGAGCCACACTGAACTTCTAGAACCAAATGAACGGCCATGAGACCCGATGAGAAAAACAGAGAACAGCCCACTTCAATCTTGATCACAGTATGGACCAAAATGTGTGCGGGGCACTGTGTATCATCACGTATTTAAAAGTTGTCTGGTTCAGGTTTTGAAGGGTGTTTTGAAAATTTTAACACATCACCCTACTCGCCAGCGTACTGACAGCATGAATTAAAAATGACATGCCTTCGAACTTTTTCAACTGTGCCTCCTAATTGATGGGTCATTGGTGATTGGTTAAGTGTTCTGTCAAAAGGGGTTTTGACAGAACACTGGGTTTCGGTCCAATTTTCCTTCAGACAGGTTCTGATTGTCCTTCGGTCCCTTTAGGATCTCTGTGTTTTAAAAAAGTGATTCTTGTCATCGGGGTTGGTCACGTTATCCACGTGTCTATTTTGCATCATGTATATTTATGAGGACATTTTATTTGTGTTCATATTAAATGATAATAACAAGAATAAACTGTATTGATATAGCACCGTTCTTACATAAAGTTCAGATCAAAGTGGTTCACAGAAGAGCATGAAGGCAAAACACATGAAATGGAATAATACAGGTGATAAAAACAAGATGGCAGCGGTAAAAATTATTTTAAGATGAAAGCATAAAATGGGTATATCAAAAGAAATATCCAATGAAACTTATTTGTGTACACCCTTAGATATTTAGTGAGAGGATACTTGATTTACACTATGCTGCTGCCAGTCTTGTGGTACTCCCTTGCTTGGGTCTGGCCAGGTGCACCACATTTTGGACTGAGTCTGATTCAAGGGTTTTATCGATACAGACTGTTTCTCGAAACCCCTGTCAGATTCACACTCATTTTTCAAACACTTTAGCAATTTTCTCTAGGTATTGTTCTTCCATGGCTTCTGTGTTGAGGCAACATGTAACATTTGAGACATTTTGCCTCTTCTGTTAACCGACACGGAAGGCTTTGTTCAGTTCAAAACTCGCGAATAATCGCAAATCGCCGGCTTTGTAAAGTCGAGCAGAAGCGTTGAGTATAAAACAAGAAAAAGTGCTGTAGAAATTATAAAAAGGCTCAAGCCTCAAACCACATTCCACAAATCACCACATTTGATGTATACACGAGTCAATTACACGAGCCCGTCTAATCCAAAATCAGCACTCAGCCTTTGGAAACATAAAGGAATAATGCTTATTTCCTCCCAGATGAAGTGCAATTTCAATCAGACTCACTGATCACACTTCAGTCACCATGAGCAGAGACATGACCTTCATATGGGGGATTAACGGCAGGTTAATTGGAGGAAGCCTCTCATGAAAGTGCTGCTGAACACTCCTTGGAGCTATTAAAGATAACAAAGTAGGCCTGCCGTTAAAAAAAAAAAAAAACATGAAATCATAAGCACTTTGTGTAATTCTTGTCCTGATATGAGCAGTGAAGCGACTCTCCCCCTCATGGCAACAACATCAAAGTCGGGTGTCAGTTTTGAAGTTGAGATCCCGCAGAATAAAAGACGAGTCATAATTTATGGATTTATGATCTCTGGTGAGACTTGTTGTAATTAATGAGGGAGAAAATTGTTCACACATAGACTAGAAAAAAAAAGGACACAATAAACAGCACCACCTGCAAAGTCTGCCGCAATGTAATTACCCGCGTAGTAAATCGCGAGGCTTTTCGTTTTTTGCCGCGACTGGATCACTTAGATGCAATTACAACATTATTTAACTTAAGTGTTGCAAACAGCTTCACGACATGACAGAGCCTCGACACGCGTCCTCGCAGGGCTCCCCGATCAATGCCACTGTAAAGAAAAATCGCTTTCTCTGTCTTGTGTTTCGTCAAGAGGTGATAAACCTCTAATAGATCGGGCGACCCGTTTGTTGTGGCCCCGTCTCGCAGTGGACTTACTTTTTCCAAACGGTGTCGAATAAATCTAACCCTGCATAATTACCTCACTGTTAATGAGTTCCACTGTTACAACAAAGGCGTGGTAAATTGAGTATTATGTTGAGCAGTGTGAAGAAATACGTCGACAGTTGGGGAAAACTCTCTTGGATTAGAGTTAGATGAGAAGGTTGATCTGGCGCTGTAAAACCTCTTCTAACCAACTGTTTTGTTTTGCTTTTGGCTTTAAAATGTGCTATTATGGGTTCCTATCAGTGAACCTTTTTGGCCCTGGCAGACAGCTGTACAAAGTTAGCGACTACCAGTGGAAGTTTTAGCCGTTAAAAAAGCAAGATAATTGTCGGACATCAAAACTAGAGCTGAATATTACTGTAATGCTGTGTGTGTAGATTGTTTCAACTGCCCTCCAAGTCACAAAAACAAACAGAAACATGCTACAAACAGGAGACAGCTAGCTTAGCTTAGCATCGAGACCGGAAACGGGGGATTAGCTAGTCTGACTCTCACCACAGCTATCTGCCCAGTAGCAACTCTAAAACTAAAAAAAAGCATTTCATACTTCGCAAGTTGTGTTTGTTTTTTGTTTTTTTTTAGCTAGTGCTTGCCTTCTTCATGGTCTAGTGTTTATTGAGCGTACAGATATAAGTTTAGGGCTAACATGAAATGAAAATTTCATTATACAGATTATCAGACCAGTTCAAGATAGCAATATTATCGCAATATCTTTAGAAATTCGAAGAAAATATATTTCTTGCAGTCAAATATATCATTGATTGTGTTTACTGTGTTTTTTCTTGTTTTTAGGTTTTTAGGGCAAATAAATTACCCCCAAAATACAAGTGTATGGAGTTGGATAAAGAGTCTGTAACTGTAACTATAGAAATTAAAAATCAGCTGCTCAGCTACAAATGAAAAGGCAACCAAGTGTGCTCATAACAAAAGAAGCACAAGGCCGAATATCCTATATCAATACTTAATATCTTAAAATCATGGTATTTGTGAATATTGGGATATTGTGATATCAATCAATATCAATATGTAACTCTGCAAGAAAAACAAAGAGTATTCTGTTTGTGGCTAAATGGTCAGGTACTTTTTTACCAAGTGACTGTACATTTGGTTGAAGTGAGCTCCCTGACGATTCCCCCAGCTTTCAATCATTTTAAAACTACCTTCTGATGAACAGTTTCCTGTGATTCGCTGTCTGCTGCGCAAAACCACAACTTGAATTGTTTACCTGCTTCTGAATTGCACATTGCTTTGTAAACATGCATTCTCATGCTGGGCTTGCAAGCTCGTGAGACACTAAGCTGCCCTTATTTCCCCTCTTACGTTGAAGACGGTCCTTTTAGTCTAGATGCTGGCAAAATGGAAAAGCCTGTGATGTTGCACTCTTCAACGGACTCCTGACAGATCCGTCATTCTGCATTCCTCTCCACCTTAGTGAGAAGTATTTAGCTGTCCGTTCTGCATTACATGCTCAGCGTTCACTGTCGACTTTCCCTCTTTTCGCAGCAGCAGAACGGATATCGACTGTACTGAGCAATGGTGACACTGTTATAGCCTAGCTGAGGGCCTAATAATAAGAACATTACTGCACCATCTATTGGAATTTGTTAACAGGCAGGAGACAGGGCGACAAATTAAGCCACAAAATTGTATCACTTGGAAATTTGCGGCTCAGATTAAGGTGTCTGACACAGCCTGTGGCCCTAGTTTAACCATAATGATGAAGGGCTCAGCAGTCTATGAAAGCAAGAGGTTGCAGGTTTCAGTCCTGTGTCCATTACCGGTGCCAGATTCCCAGGGAATGATGTCCGACACTTCTTTGTTTGCAGGTTGCATGTTGCTGTGGATACAAATATCAGCTACAATCACAGTTTGTAGCCAATTTGAATAATTTTGATCGTAGTTTAGCACCTTTTTTTTAGCTTATCAGCAATGGAGCAAGAGTCTCGCTGCCCCGTAGCAATGCAGCCTGCAGTAAACAGGCTGGTCAAGAATCGGAAAATAGAATTCTTTTTGTATTGGATTGTCCTCCAGAGGTTTTCTCGCCTGTGAACATTTAGATGAGAAATACCAAGTGAGGGAGAGTGGGAGATGAAGGCCCGCTGCAGAGAAAGATGAGGTGTATACTGATGGTCGGCCACTGAGCGACCCGCGTTTGTCCCACCTCCTTCTTGCTGCCTCGCGGGATCGAGGACAAACATTCTCCCGATGACATGAATCATGGATGAGTGTGTGCCAGCGTGTGTGTGTGTGTGTGTGTGAGCAGAGATACCTAGTTCTGGGATAGCCTGTTTCTTTAAATGTGTGTTTGTATGTGTGATACTGTTTGCCACCTGCATTCCAAATACCCCGCCCACTTCACGGATGTCTCCTATGTGGCCATGTTTCCACGCTACACTCTCCTCCCACCAGTCCCCCGCCTCCATCTCTCCATCTCTGCTTCATCAATCACTTAAGCTCTCCCACTGCTCACAGCAAAGCTGGACCTATTAGGCCCTCTAATTGAGCCAATTAGCAATTAAACACTCAGATGCACCCCGAAATTCTGGAGGTCCCTACAGGCACGCTCACGCCTGCCAGGGCCTTGGATATCTACCAGGGATTTTAGCTTGTGCCTGTTCCCTCTGCGCCCACCCTTGCTTGAGGGACACGTTTAGGGCAAGACAAGTGCCGCTAGCCCCCCCCCTCTCCGGGCGTTTTTCGACGCGCTTCTATTAGATGTCCACTTCTCCGAGAGACTTCAGGGTCATTGAAAGCGGCGCCTCCAGTGGCTTCTGCTCAAGGTCTGCGCTGACCAGAAAGAAGCTTTTCATTAACCTGTTTCCTCTCCTTCTGCGTTCTCAGCTCTCGTTTGTCTCTCAACCCCCCCCCCCCACACACACACACACATCCCCAACCCACCCGCTCCCTTTTTCCGTCTCTCTCTTCATCTCGGCTCTCTATTTCCCAGTCTCTTTAATGTGTTTTGGAGGATGAAAGTTGAATGGTAGATGTTGGTGCGTGTGTGGGTGGAGGGCTCGTCCCTGCGTGCAGTTGCGTAGCAGGCTGGCCTCCAGACTCTCCACGGTTTAATTAGAGCACACATCTTGCTGCCCGCTTCTCCGTGAGAGGATACGCTCCCAGATGCACACACGGGCGCGTGGGCAGAACAACAAAGTCCACACTGAAGGAACAAAGGCAGACACCAATATATTTAGGCTGAACGCACTGTACCAAAGGAAGACAATGAGCGATTACGGACGCTACGGAATGGCTTGTAATTACGGCTCGCTGGAAGAACACAAATCTGTTTTCACTACAGTTTTTTTTTTTTTTTCAGCGCAGTCTGGTCCGCGCCCCCCTCAAAGAGCTTGCTGCACAGACAAAACTTTATTATTACATGAATGAGCGTCCTCTATTTGCACGTCTTACATCAGCGTGAGTGAGGCTGCTCGTCAGCCTATGCACTCTAATTATCTGCAGTCTTGCCTCAGGACACCTAACTCCCATACTTTCAAATTCAAACGGCTTTATTGGCAGTGGTGGGGTGGGGGGGAGAATACAACAAAAACACAGAGGCGCTTCAGTGGGTGCAGGCAATGCAATAATACAGTTAATGATGACTTTAAATGGGACAATTATGGCTCCGTGATAAAGCAAGAGAGAGTGTGAAAGAGAGGGAGAGAGAGGTAATGGTGAATTTTAAAAATCAGATAAGGCTGAAACAGGGGAGCGTATGTGTGTGTGAGAACATAAAAGATATTTTCTCAGCTATTCCCATACAGTCTTCATTACTGCTATGGTGTGTGTCCCCTACCGTTACATAACACCACCCAACAATGTTATGACTGTATAATCTCCTCCATGCCTCGTGCATTTCTGACTGGGTCTGTTACATGAGGATTTGCACATTTGCGCCGTAGATTACATGAATGAGTGTACAGCGTGTGGGCACTCATTCATGTTCGGATCATTTAAGGCTTACTGCGTGCATGCGTGTGTCTTTGTGCTCTGCATGTAGCCCGAAAGTGTCCCGGCCTGTTATAAGCTGCTTACGGGCGCACATTACTGACCTTTAGCCTTACTGGGCAGTGAAAGGCTCGCCCTAATCTCTGGCCTTGACTCTTCCCTTCTGCGTGCTCCACTGTACTTTAACTCCAGAACCAGAGCTGCAGCCTCTAAGAAATTAATAACCATAAATATTGAGTAGTAGCAGCATGACTACATCAGCTGTACCTTGTTAGCTCTTTGCAGAGACGTGAGCCTGTTAGGAGTAAGCTGGCAGGTTAAACACAGTTCACCAGGAGGGATTTGGTGCATGTCCTCGCACAGGTCAGACCGGGACAGAGTGAATCAGGTCCAATTTGGAGTTTTCATCCATAATAGATAGGTGGTGTCATGTAGAAATGTGCACTCATCGCGGCGTATGCATTGAGATTTCCGCAGGTCCAATTGCGTTACAGAAACCAGAACAAGACGAATGTGATCACAAGGTTTCCCTACATGCCGGAGAAGTGCGTTTTGCTGTCTGGGATGTAATCAAGCGAGGCGAAAACACTTTGATCAGCACATGAAATGCTCCCGAAATGATGCCTGTTAACTTGATCTCAACAATACTTTGCTGGGTCTCGTTTCATTTCCACGGCTTTCATTTCAGGAAATTTTTCTCTCTCTCCGCAACAGTTGAAGGGAAAGTGTTGCGCTGACAATGTTTAATGGAATATATTGTTCCGTTTCAGATAAGCTATAATCTGTTATCTTTCTCTCTCCCTCATCCCCTCTTTGCCTTCTATCTTTCTGTTGTTCCCTCCCTCCTCCTCCTCCTCTGTCTCATTCTGCAGAATTCAGTGGCTGTTCAGATGATCCGGATTATAGGAGACCAATAGGGATGGAACGCAACAGAACCATGGCTGGGGAAGCGTTTCGGATTGCCGTTGCTCAGAATCAACACTGACCTGGCAGCCAGGCCAAGGTCCGACCTCCTTCTCCAGCACCCCAAGGACCCTTCTTTACCCCAACAACTGCTTTGCTCTCCATCTCACCTTCAGTCAGCACTCCTGGTCTGGATCAAACCTCCAAAAAAGCTCCTTCTAGACTTTCAGGGTCTGCTTGCATTCGTTGTTCCTCTCCCCCTCCTATGCCCTACCACCCAGACCATTGGTTGTAATCCATATTGTCTCGTAAAAAGACAGAAATACCCCAAATCAGACTAAGGCGGGTGGTTGAACAGTAAGAATCCAGTCATGCAACCCCTTCCTCTTGCTCGAAGTAAACAAAGCCGGCGGGGTTTGTTGTCCTGGACACGCCCCCTTAGCCTTGTGACAGACTGGTGCTTAATGGGCGTGATAGGCCTCATCCTGCTCTTCAGCCTGGCCTCGAGCCAGAAGATGGACCCCTCCAAACACCCCATAGTCACCACCAACTACGGCAAGCTCAGAGGCATCAAGAAGGACTTGAACAATGAGATCCTGGGCCCCGTAGAGCAGTACCTGGGTGTCCCGTATGCCACTGCGCCGATCGGCGATCGCCGCTTTCAGCCACCGGAAGCCCCTGGATCCTGGCAGGAGATCCGCAACGCCACCCAGTTTGCCCCCGTGTGCCCTCAGAACGTCCACGGCGTGCTCCCAGAGATTATGCTACCCGTGTGGTTCACCGATAACCTGGACGTCGCAGCTGGTTACATCCAGAACCAGAGCGAGGACTGCCTCTACCTCAATATCTACGTGCCCACGGAGGATGGTAAGTGGATTGTGTTAATTGAAAGGTTGAAGGTGGAGGCTGGGAAATGAGGGATTTAGTGGGTAACAGTGAAAATTGACTGTTCGCTAAGCCCCTTTCCCTTAGTTACTTTTGCTATGCCTGTCAAGCTTTCTGTACTCGCGCAGTACATATGAAGTTCATAAGGATGACAGGGGTAGATTTACCACTTGAAACCCTTAATAAATTTTTTTTCAACAACGTATCCTTCTTTTAAAGGTATAAAAAGAAGACTTCTCATTTCTAGCCGGTGACCGGTGTTTTTGTTGGCTGAAATGACAACTTACGTCAGATTTTCTGTTACCACCTTGAGTTGATTGGAAACGCCTTTTTAAAGTTTCCAACTGACTTGTCCTAAAATGAGAATCCCGTAAATTGGTCTGAAATATTCACTTGATGGCTGTATACATAATATACTTTTAACACTGTGGTGAAAGCTGTTGCATGATTATGGGTCCCACTGCTTTTCTTGCCATTGCCCTTTCTAATCTGACTCTCATTCGCAAGTGCTTTCTACCTCTCCCCTGAGTAGCTTACCCTGATTTTCTTATCCTAACCCTAACTGACCAATCAGAGGCAGTGCAGGGATGGTCTTTGCAGTAAATGTACTGGGATCCATACTAACGCAAAAGCGAGATATGTTTTAATTTTTGATTGTAATTTAAGACCTTGCTTAGCAGCCTAACTTACACACTTGAACAAGCAAGAAGGAGGTCAAATGTATTCTTTATTTTTCCTATTTTTTTAAACGGAATGTTTCCCTTTTTCTATTAAAAAAACAAAAGGCTTTTATGATGAGCCCAATGAACACAACAGTATTTCTAATTTGCTGAGTGTTAGTTCTGAGTTCTATATTTATGGGTGGATCTCTGGAAGTAACACAGGTTACTTCTGCACATATGCTATTATGCTAGTTAGCCAGACTTGGTAACGATTGCAGCTTAGGTTCGAATGAACAAACAAACCGTTGACTCCATTGTGTATACTTTTGCTCTTCAAATTTTGGTGTTGGAGAATGTGACAAAAGAAGGAAACCACCATCCACACTCCTTTTATACAGAACAGTATAGAGTATTGTTCTTTGTACAACCCCACATACCCCACTTCAACATGTGGAACAAACCCAAAGCTTGACAGTCCTTGTTCTGGTTCATAAGCTATGACGTGACAATAACTGCCCTGGGGAAGGGATTAGCGAATGGTCAATGAGAACCACTTTTCAAACCATTTTTTTTATTCTTTTCAAGGTTCATGCACGACTTTAAAAAACCATAAATATTACATTTGCTTCTTGTAGACATTGAATGTTGGGGTATGTGTGTTAGGGGACTTTTATAAAAACGAAACAATGTGCAAAATATTCCAAGGAGGGTCAAATCATTTTTCAATTACCCTTCCGTGGTTTTACAGTACATCCCATTCAAGGTGTTATAAAGTAGGAGAACAAAGGGCAGGACTGAAGCAGCTTCCAGGTGCTTTATGAGAAAAAGATTAGGTGACATTTGACTTTTCTTACTTTTTTTTTTGATACCTTCAAGAACCCTCTTCTCTCAACTTAGATCTTACCGCAGGCGTTTTTGTCTGCGCGGGCACTATTAGATGTGCAAGTAATAAAAGAGAAATATTTCCATTCAGTCGGCAGGTGTGCTCTGAAGAGTTAGAGGCTTCCATCAGCCCCCTCTCTCTCTCTCCTCGCCTAGGGTGAACGACATGTTTTACCTTTGTCTTTTCATTTTTTATATCTTTAATAAAAGCTGTGCCAAGACAGCACCCTTCACAGAGAAAATTCTGTAAGATTCATGTTGCAGTAAGTGTTTTTAACATGAACTTGGTTCGATCTCGAGTGATATGTCTTGAGAAAGCGACTTTTAAGTGTCGATGAAGGTCCTCAGTCATCCAGGTCATGGTAATTCATGGTACATGGTAAAAAGTGTTTAGCGCTTGGAACTTTTCAGTGGGATTCAAACTAAATCTGTGAGTGGCAGAAGAAAAAGGTGTTTTTATGAGCACACACACATTAATGGGACGTAAAACAAAAATTGAAGAGTACCTCATCATGCGCGTTGATGATATAAATCAGCGGGTGTGTACCTTTTTGTTCATATTCGTCTACAGAATGTCTCTCTTACTGTCTATATGTGCACGTTGGTGTGTATGTCAGCAAAGTGAGGAGGCATCGATTTCCACTCTGAACTTTTTCTTCACTCTAACACATCTCAGTCTCCCTTTCAGCACTTCCATCACTTGACTGGACTTTTTTTTTTTTTTTTTTAGCCCTTCACAGCTCAACACCCTTCCTTCCGCCCTCTCCACTCCAACACTGCAGCCTCAGCCCTCAACAGCCCGTCACTGCCGCTTATAGCTCCTCGGGCACATATAGAACACTATACATCAGGTCTTGAGTCATTTCACACTGTCACACTGGTTGTTTTTTCCCCTGTTTTTCCGAGATGTACGACTTGGTTGGAAATGCTAGTGCCGCAACACGGAACGCCATGCACACGCTGACCCACTGGTGTACAGTGCAGTGCGTGGAAATGTCACACAGGTGTAAAATACCTTCCTATAATGACCTTCATTCATCAACATGAACAATCACCCATCATTCAACCAACTTCGTCAGCATAATACTCCAGTGTATCAGTGAGGCCCTGGGCAGACGTTTGATGATTTAAAAATATCATAGCATGTGTATAGTCTGAATAAATATGTCTTCATTTATTGTTAAGTACATGTGGCAGCATATGAACTTGTTTCATCGCTCATCGTCATTGCTGGTATATTTATGGTCAAGTCAGACATGACACTGCTAACCTCAGCACTTTTCCAACAGCCACGGGGTTGTCTTTCTCTCTGCTCCTCCGTTCCTCCTGCCTCTCCTCAGCAAATTGATTTTAAGATTATTTTTTTTAACATATGCTGCAGGGGAGGGAGGAGAGGTGAAGGCAGGAGAGAGGAGAGAACAAGAGGAGACAAGGAGAGAAGGGGAGGTTGAGAGAGGAGGAAAGGAAAGTGGAGGAAAAAAGGTGATGAGTTCAGGAGAGGCAAGGGACCAAGAAAAAGCAGAAAAGAGGGCGAACGTTAGGAAACATGGAGAGGAGAGAGGGGAAAAGGTGAAACAAGGTAAGGAAGGACGGTGAAAAGAGAGGAAAGAAAACAGGATAAGCAGAAAAGAAGACTGGAAATAGGAGACAAGGTAAAAAGAGGAGAGAAGGAGTGGAAAAGAAAGGAGAGAAGGGCAAGGGACCAAGAAAAGCAGAAGAGAGAACAGAGTCTAGGGAAAGAGGACGAGAAGGGAAGGTTAGTAGAGGAGAAAAGAGAGGAGAGGAAACAAGGTGATCGGTTGAGGCGAGAAGAGGCAAGGAATCAAGAAAAGCAAAGGAGAGGATAGAACAATAGGAAACAAGGAGTGAAGAGGAGAGGAGAAGAAACATGGAGAGGAGGTGTAGAGACACGAGGCCAGGAAACAAGCAAAAGAGAGAACACGAGGAAACAAGGAGAGAAGGGGAGGTTAGGAGAGGAGAAAACGAGAGGAAACAAGGAGATGAGGAGAGAAAAGGACACAAAAAAATCAGAAGAGAGAAGGGGAAACAAGGGGAGGAGGGAATGAGAGGAGAGGAACCGAAGGAGAGGAGAGAACATGAGGAAACAAGAGTGAAACCAAAGGGAGGAGAGGAGAGGAAACAGTTAAAGCAGAAGAGGGGAGAGGAAACAATGAGAGGAGAGGAGGTGAAGCGATGAGAGAAGGAGAGGACACAAGGAGATGAGGCAAAGGGAGGAGAGGAAACAATAAAAGGAGAAGATAGGAGAGGGAGGTGGGAAGAAAACAAGGAGAGGGCAGAATAGAAGAGGTAGCAAGGAAAAAGAGGAATGGAAATTGAAGGAAAGGAAAGGAAATGAGGAATGGAGAAGAGTGGAATCAAGAAAAGAAGAGGACATGGGGAAAGGGAACGAGAGTGTGGGGGTGGAAGGGAAAAGGATAATAAGGCGATGAAGCTTTTGGGCAGCAGATCAAAAATCTGCCACCGCTCCCTGTCCATGGAGACCGTCAACTTATGTCATGTCACACAACACACAGTTGAACATTCACACATAGTAACACACAAACACATTCACCCTCTGCCATGTTGTCTGGCCTTTGTCTTTAATTCCACTTCTTTTCCTTCTTACTTTAAAAAAAAACATGCATGCTGCTGCTCTCAGAGTCTCCTGAGGCCTCTTACTTGTATCCTTTTTTTAGGGCACCCTTAAGACAGAATCCTTAAAAACCTCCTCTAATTTTAAGTGGATTAAGCCTCCAGAATGACTTCTTAATGCTGCCATCGGTGCAAATGCAGGAAAAGTGGGACACTCTTACATGGATGTGTGTGTTTGTTCATAGATAAACAAATACGCTGACATTTGGTGCTAACCCATGGCTTCTTAATTAATACTTAAGTACTTAGTAGATTGCTAAGCTAGCCATGTGTTGTCTTTTTTTTTCATTAATTCCGTGGCACTCCAGAATAAATGTTTCTGAATTTGTAATACTTTGGGAACAAACCGAGAAAGGAAGCCAATCACCTTACAGTAATAAAAAAAAATGTACACTTGTTACTTTGTGATTAGCAGAGGCTCAATCTAAAATGCAAATGAGGATTTTAGTGCTTTTTAGAATTTATTACTTTCAGCGCATGAATATTTTAGAGGCTGGAATGATATTTCTTGGTTCTTTGATCATCAGTCTTAACTTTTAACATTGTTCTCATCAGACTTAATGGATCATTATTTATGTAGCTATACAAAAAAGAAGACAAATTGTAGCACCTCATACATGCAAGTACATAATACACAAGTAATGAAAATTTGAAGTGGTTATGTGTGTTACTGTGTTACTTAAATGTATGATGGTCCTCGCTTTCCTTTCTTAGTAACTCCATAAGAAAAACTGATGCTCATTGGAATACCACTATAATGTAAAGTGTTTACATTAAACTCAGCTTGCTTCCTCACGTGGTCGTATCAAACGTCCGGCCTTAGGATCCAGGGGAATTGATTTTGCCCTCTGGCAGGTTGCTCCCTCACCAAAAGCAAAGAGGGAGGGGCGCCGCCAGTTCCCCTGGAGATGACATCCCATAAATCATAGCAAGAGGTTTTCATCTGGCTCCTGCAGAGTCA
The DNA here is from genome assembly GCF_904848185.1 of Acanthopagrus latus. Taxonomy (NCBI): domain Eukaryota; kingdom Metazoa; phylum Chordata; class Actinopteri; order Spariformes; family Sparidae; genus Acanthopagrus; species Acanthopagrus latus. The sequence continues at coordinate 16,618,927 of NC_051048.1, forward strand.
CGGTGGATCGATGGACGAGGGGAAGGGAGGGAAGGACCGGCTGGTGCTGCTGGTGCTGCTGCTGCCTCAGGCCCGCAGACAAACCGCATGCTTCTCTTAGCGGTCAGCAGCCTCTAACACAGAACAAGACGTCATGGTAGATAAGTCAGAGTGGCTCACGGAATGTAGAGCTGGCTGTAAATGATTACCAACACGCGGGGTTTCATAGAGCTGCGCTGTGTGAAGCTAGGCGGAGAGGGCATGGAGGAGAGTGAGCAGCACACCTGCTGAAGCCTCTACACCAGCCTCCTGGGCCATCTTCACTGGCTGTGTGGTGACCTTCTCACATTAATATAGGGATAGCAGGACATTGTGTTTATTTAGCGTTGCATGACATGGAAAGTGATGATAGATGTATTCACCAACAACTAAAGTTATGTCCACCTTCTGTTGTTGGAAGTCTGATGGACAGTGATGTTAGTAATCCACACACAATAAGTCTACAGCAGCGCCATGCTGAGTAGCTGACTCTTCTTTGAAACCCATTATTGGTGCAGTATATGTATCAGTGTAATGATAAGTCACTTATTCCCACCTTGAACTTTTTTCTAACCCTCTCTAACACATTCCAGTCTCACTTTCAGCACTTCCATCACTTGACTGGCCTTTTTTTTTCTTCTTCTTCTTTTTACCCCCTTACAGCTCAACACCCTTCCTTCTGACTCTCCGCTCCGACAGTGCAGTTTCAGCCCCCCACAGCCTGTCATTGCCACAGGCGTTTTACCACTTTATCACAACTATTTCCGCCAGATAGACGGTTCATCACAGTCTTCTTTTGATTATCCTTGAGAGTATAATCTACTCCATATTTCCTGTAGTTATTTTCTAACATGGGGAAAAAAACTTGAGATGCACCATTTCCTAAAAAGAATTGCAGTTTTTTTTCTGCGGATGTAAGTCCCTTTTTTCTTTTTCTTTTCCTCCAAACCACTTCACACTCATCCATGTGGCACTTTCTGTTTGGCTCAGGGCTGTTGCCCTTCAGTTACCCTTTAACAAACCACTTTAAAGCATCAATATGCATGTACCACAACCCAAGACAAGCTTCCAGATGACATTTTTCCATAGGTCAACTTCACAAGAAATCACAAAGAATAGGGCATCTGAATGTGCAGCCGGTGTGAACGCAGACTGAAGACTGACACGCTGACACCCTGCTTGTGATTGGTTACGACACCATTTTAAGATCAATGATTCCTTTGTAAGGGACTGAATTAGACCAACAAACAAGCAGATGTTGAACAAGCATAGACAGATTCTACCACACGTTTGAAGAACTTGGTGGTGGGCTGAGGTTTAACCCTGATAAGCTCGTACAAAATGCCTTTTAAGATGCTAGTTCTCTTCAATTAGTTCCTGTTCGAGGAGGGTATGCATCCGATTTGCCAGATACTCCTCCGGGATTTGAACCGCTAACCTCAGCGTTGTCAGCGCCATCGCTTCTTGGGATGAGCTGCGGGGTGCGAGCCGAGGCCCTTATAAATTATTCCTTCCGATACTTCATCTATCTCCATGCATCAGACTCAAACTCCCCCCATCTCCCCATTGTGCAATATTTCAATTTTCTGAGAAGATTCATCAAGAAGGGTTCGATACTAACACAATATTGCACACGGCGGCCGAGGGCTGCGCCGCGACATCAGCATCGCTGAAGGGCTAGAGATGAATAAATAAATAAGGGATAAAAACAAACAGATAAATAATGGAAAGAGTGAGAGAGGAGCCAGCGTTGCAGCTGTGAGAATATGATGTATATTGCTTCTGATGCCAGAAAACCCTTGATTATTTCACTCAGTTTTTCTCTTTATGTCGCCTCTTACTCCTGCCAAAACCAGTTGACACCCTCCAAAAAACAAAAATGGGGGAAAAATATAGATCACCATCTTTCTGCAGGGAGAAAACACTCCCACCCTCCCAAGGGACTCATGATCCTCCGTCTGTCTCTCCGTCTCTCTCACACACACCCTCTTTTTATCAAACACCCAAAAGTTTCTTTTGATGCGAGCGTGCTCACAAGAACTGAAGGAGACAAAAAACACAGCCCTGAATAAAAAGACAAGGACAAGGAGTGAGGAGTATAGTCAGATTTGAACTCAGGCGGGTACTTGTCCGGAAATGGAGGTCAGAACAAAGGGGCCCCATGCAGCCTGTGGTCCAACCCTCACGAACCAAACTCGACTGAGTGCTTCTTTGCTTTTGTGCCTGCTCTGTCCTGAGGCACTGTGGCGCCGACAGCAGTTGGCCTGCTCTCTCTGAGGCTCTGCTTTGTCTTATGCCGGGAGGTGGTGAGGTCTGAGGGAGAATCAAATCAGCCGGGGTCGGTCACTCGCTGTGAACTTTTACATTCATCGAGGATATTTCTATACATGCCCAGAAAAAGGCCACTGACAGCCAGAGTACAAGTCTAGCAAGTTGTCGAAAAATCTGACAAGGACTAATATTAAGGAAAAGTTTTGGGGGCTTCAGACGTCAGTGATCCTGTCCTTTAAGGCAAGGAACTGGCTTCTGGATAAAAGTAAGAAATATTTCACTTGAAGTTAAAGTTAATGGCACTAGATTTAGTGTTGTTGTTTTTTTTATTTAACACTATTCTTTAGGTCAAATTGCCCATTTTTCAGTGATTGAGAAATGTTTTGGGCTGTGCCCTTGTACTGCTGTTTCTGGTAGAAAGAGAAACAGTCAACTATTGCGACGTCATCCTCCTTTGTCGGTAGGTTGCTACCAAGTCACATTCATGGATATTAGAGACAGTAAAAGCCCTTAAATTTACATATTTTTTGTATCAGTGTGAAAAACATGAAACTGCTTTGCATTCGCTACCACAGCTTTTATATTAGATGAAAGCGACATGAGGGAGTTGGATACTTCACTGACTGCTAATTGTTGGGGCAAGAGAAAATAAGCCCCACTATCAACACAGTGAAAAATTGAGTGAATGACGTCGGATTGGTCCGCTACCTTTGGACGATCTGACAGACCAGATGTTACACCGAACCATTTGGAAAGGCACCGTCAGTTTGGAAAAGGGTAGGCAAAAACTACTTGGCAGGCAATTGGACGAAACATGTGTCCATCACTGTCTATCACAGGCTCTAACCAGTTGGATCAAATGTAGGTGAGCACTACCACCTGTCAAGTCGCTTGGTAAAGCAAACTAGTCCGGTCAAGAGAAGAGGGAAAAAATCATTCCCATCCAGAAAAGACTTTAGAGCTGTTTTTTTTTTTGTTTTGTTTTTCGAGCAACAATTTGAACCGCTGGTTAAACCAATGTGTTTTTGGCCACAAACACATAGTATGAAGCTTGGCCAGATGGACTTGTGGCATGTGATCCAGTGATTCAAGCTGCCATGCTAGGTAAACCTTTGAGCAACTGGCGTCTGCAGAGCACAGTAGTGTTTATCACATGTGCGTTTGTACACCTGGTTCAACATCTTGGGATCATTTTTCATGTAATCCCCCATTTATACCTCCAGATTCATAACTGTGTTTTATACGGTTTGATCGTCTGTAATTGGTTTTAAATTGGTCTTAAATCCAGTTCCGGCTAGCATTAAAGGTCTTACTCACCTTTCTGAAATCACAATGTGTGATGCTTTTGTGTACGTGCACATGGATGTAAATCCGTCTGTGTGGTGTGTGAGTTGACAGTTTGTGTAAATATAAGTGGAAGGTACTGAAGCTGTAGTTGACACTGTATTTTTAGAGCATTAAATGCCAAAGTTTAAAAAAAAAAGATGTCAAATAATCAAAGGATTAGATTTATTAATCTATATTTAACATCAAATTGGTTATTCAGATCAGAGATGGGGAGATTGTATAGAACATGTGACGTGACTGACTTGATGTTAAGACAATAATCAGATTACATACACCCCTGGGAACTGATGATGCATCTTTGATGACTGGAAAAAACATCTTAAAGACTAAAACTGCAAATCCATTTTCCTTCGCTGAAGTGCCTCTATATATAGTCTGTAAGCCTAAGACTTTAACACTTAAAATCAAAAAGATTGTGGAGTTTTACTTCATGACAGAACACGTTCAACGTGTCGGTAAAGATGCAAAGACAGTTCCCAAGGAGAGACAAAGCTGTTGAATATGCAAAGATCTGGACAGTTAGATCGGTTCTTTGAAGAAAGACCTACTATATCCAGTATTAGACATGAGCTGAGTGGAAGAGAGGAGCGGATTTTTAAATTGCTGACTGCTAACTGGTGTTGCCTGTGAGTTTGATGGACTGTTGAAATGGAGGAAAGGTTATTAGAAATGTGTCCAGGAGCTGACGGGTCTTACAAGACAAATCGTAACTGCAGACAAAGAGACGAGTTGAGGCAAACCTGTATCAGAACAGGAGTGTGTGTGTTCGTGTGTGTGTTCGTGTGTGTGTTCGTGTGTGTGTGTGTGTGTGTGTGTGTGTGTGTGTGTGTGTGTGTGTGTGTGTGTGTGTGTGTGTGTGGGTGGACGGGGTGTGAAAGAGCTCTGTCAGGAATAGATCGTCTTAATATTGTATAGCGTGTGATGGACTTATGTTCAAACCTGGCAGGGTGTGTTTGGATTTCAGAGCAGATTATCTGTGAAATTCCTCCTGGTGGGATACAATCCAATTATATAATTGGATGCGGTTGTTAGTAAGTTTTGAAATCTGAGGTCCAACGTGAGATTTCGCTTCAGTGAAAGTCACTTGAGGTGGTCAGTAATTCAGCAGAGATCAGTTTGTTTGGCGCAGTACAGTCCACCATTACCAAGTTTCTGCTCATTATTTGAAACATGTGTGACACCGTTAGACCCAATTACCAGAATAGATGCTGGCAAAGTCCGCTTTTGCACCTCCACAGAATGCGATTTCCCATTTCTTTAGGTTTGATTTTGAATTTTATGTCGTGACAACTCTTAGGAGTTTTTCTTCCCTATTTATACTGTTTATATATAGTTCTTACTGCTTTTTACTTATATTTTTGATATTTGTACTTACTTGTTATTACTGTTCTTAATTGATGCTCTCTATTTCTGCTATCCTTTTTGCTCCACTAATGTAAATTGTTCCATTTTGGGACTTGTAAAGGATAATCTAATCTCATTGTATTTTAAGAAAAGATACCATTTTGGCTTAACATGGCTGTTCCTTTTCCCTCAGTTTGAAAATATCAAGTGGCATCACGCTAACAAGTCTTGGAACTCTGTCGTCCCTTGTCAAAAATATTTGGTTGTTTCACACTTACAAATGTTGAAACACAGTCTTGAACTGCGGTCACTGGCTTGGCAGCCTTCTTCCTAACTCCCCCACCATTCCCTCCGCCTTTTTCATATCAAGGTCCGTAGTTGTAGCTGGTAAGCGTGTTAGCACGATAGGCTAACAATTGCATCTTACATTAGAACAGGTAGAAGCACTGTCTAATTCATTATTTGCACTCTTTCTCCGGGGATTTGCTTTGAAACGGCTCAAATAACACACCACCCTCTTGAATGTTGAAATGTAACGGTTGAGTAGGCGATTCTGGGAAAGGATTTATTGTTGAGACACTTTCCCGGGTGGTCAAATACCACTGCTTTGGGTTTGCATTTCTCTAGAATCGCCTACGCCACCTTTAAAACGTGTCAGGCTTAAAATAATCCTAGATGATGTGTACCTGTTATGTTTTACCGATCCTAAGTACTTCAGTCCAGTGATCTCAGTCCTTGAGTTTGTAACGCTAAGAAAAATTGATGGTTAAATGATTGTTCAAGCTTGAGATTGATTGAGATGAGATTTGCCGGGAAACGATTTGCATATTTCTCTCTGTGTCTTTACTTAGAGTGAATGCACGCAAACGCAGCATAATTAGTGCAACTTGACTGAGATGGAGCACGCTGTCGGATTTTGATATCGATCGTGTTTTGAAGCCGTCAGTAAGCCTCCGATGGAGGTGGAGGAGCAACGATATAGTTAGTGAAATGAAGAGAGGATGAGAACCGGCGAGCAGGGAAGGAGGGCAGAATTTAGATGGAGGACACAAGAGAGGGGGGAGGTGGGGCGGGAGGGGTCGTCTTGGCAACCGTCCACCACTTCCTGTATCTTCCTGTCAGGGCGCGCATCAAAGGCCGCGTGCATTTTGCCTCTCCACTAGACTCTGAATGAAGGAATTAGCAAGGGCTCAGTTCCAGCTATTTATAGCCTCTAAGCCACAGCGATGGAGAGGAAGAGAGGAAATGAGGAGCTAGTGTGTGTGTGTGTGTGTGTGAGTGTATGGATGCAGGCGTGGGTTGGTTTTAGTATTCAGTCCGTGTGTGTGTGTGTGTGTGTGTGAACGCGTGTGTATGCACGTGCGTGCACAGTCACATGATCCTAATAATCTCCACAGTGTGTTTTTGTCACATACATGTGGGTCAGCGGCTTGATCGACTCTTCCGTCCTCCACCATCTTCCTCTCCCCTCCTCTCACTCAGCTCATGTGATCTATCTTCCGCGTGCATCGCCGTGCCTCTCATCCAACCTCCCTTCGCTTAACATTCCCTCCATTTTGCCTCTCTCTTGCCTTTTGTATGCCCCACCTCCCGCCCGAAGTTCTCACAGCACCCCAGTCATCACCATGTGCTTTGGATGAGCAATGGAGGCAGAAATGGGATTTAGCCGTAGACGGTCCATTTAAATGATCATTCTGTCCTCAGGAGAGCGAATTGACTTTACAACAGTACTTAAATAAAAGCTCCGAGGCTTTGACTAGCTATGTTCTCCTGGCTTGATTTGTGTAGCGGCGCTCCAGCACAATCTGGGATATCATCTGATTCAACTCGGGGGATTGAAGACGAACGTTTAATGGGATTTGATGAAGCCTGATGTATCCGGCCCTTTTAATTAAACATTCCATTATAAAAAACGCTCCCACCTCTCAGTCATGCATAGGAACACGGGTGAATTCTAACCTCGGTTTCGGATGTTTTTTTTAAACATTTGTTTTAATTTCTTTAAATGTGTCGAGAAAGATCTGTTCAAACACTGTCAAAAAGACTAAACCTGCAATTAAACCGCTGCTCTAATCTATTTTTTACATCAGTAAACATGAAAGAAAATCTAATGCCGGATTTTCCTCTTCCTCTTCTCTTTTCCTACTTCATATGTTTTGGTTTTCCTGCCGGTAACCTCACTTTTTTCTTCAGCATAGCCACGTCTCTACTCACAATACACCACCTGCCCACAGCCAACGTTAGCTCCCAGTCGGTGAACACTGTACAGCATTTATCAGCGAGAGCCAGATGTTTCCCCCAGGAGCTGGTCAGAAATTAAAGCGAAAAGTAAAGACTAAATAAACAAGCTAAGAAAGGAGACCAGAATAATGGCTCCAGATGAATGATGACATTGCTCCAAATCTTCTGGATGTGTAAATAAGCTACTGTTTGCTAACAAAGTGATAATACGTCCATTTTGTTTTTACAGTGTTGTTTCTGGTTCCCCCCAAGTGACCTACAAATAAGTGAATGCAGGTTTCAATAACATCATTCATGTAATTAGCTAAATTATCTCCTCATAACTGTATTCTCGTGTTCGGTAACCGAATCTGCATTTATCTGCTGGAGGGATATTGTGAATGTTTGTTACAAAATTCCCAATTCTTCCTCCTTGCTTGTACTTTTTGTTAATAGAATTAAAGTGCTGTAATAGTGATGCTGCCGAGCGCAACCTCAGCCGGCTTCAACACAGGATTCAGGTCTGTGATATAATGTATAGCAGCAGCGCGCGGTCGTAAATTGTCCTCAGCTCTGCCCGTATTTGCCGTTTATAATTAATCCTCCAGTTTATTGATACAGCTCACATTCGGAAACCGCTGAGTCAGCCATTTCAGGCCGGCGTGGTCAGCTATCCTGTTTCCACGTTGTTGCGCTGGGAGGTAGAGATAAGCCCGAGTATAGAAACAGAATTATTGAACAGTGGCATTGAACTAAGTGGAAGTGATATGAGACGTTCTTATTCCATTTTTTAAATAGGAGTCATTTGTTCTCCTTTTGCGGCTGGATATCAGCTATTTTCACCTTCATAGAGGAAAAGCAGGTAATACCGCTAGTTTTTGAGGGATTACAGCACGGACTAGACCTTTAAAGGGATCATATCTAACTCTGTGGCTTCTGTCCATGGAAATTGGAAACAGGCCGGGTTCTCAGACTTTAAGTGCACCTGTTATTAAAGTAACCTTGAGAGAAAGGAGATACAGAGAGATTAAAAAGCCAGCGCACGGCAAAGAGCAGAATTCAGTTGTCTGGGGATTAATAATGACTCTGGTTTGCCCCGAGGCCGGGTTAGCGAAGATGCGCATGTATGCAAAGACACGCACACGCTGGCAAACACTTGTTGCTAGAAAGCGACGCGTTCGCACGCTGGCTACGAAAGGACGCGCGCTTGTACACATGCGCTGCTCATTCTGCATCATTTTTCTCATTCTTAACCTACCGTCCCATCTCCCTCTCTCTGCCGCTCACACACACACACAAACACACACACCATCTCTTTCAATTCAGCTCAAAGGGCCATCTCTTCAGGGCCTCTGAAGCTGAGGTGGCCAGTGGCAGTGAATGCAAATTTCCCTCCTGAACACACACACACACACACACACACACACACACACACACACACACACACACACACACACACACACACACACACACACGCACACACACACACACACACTCAGCTCCCTCTGCCAGGTCTCGCTGCTCACAGTGCCTCCCACGGCACTGAATAGTAAGGGCAGAGAGACTGACAGAGAAAAGAGGAGAGATTCAAAGAATGGAGGGATGAAGGAATAGACAGAGAGAGCAGGAGGTTATCCAGAGGTAAGCTCCCCTCCTCCTCCTCCTCCTCCCGTGGAAGTCCACCGATATCGTTCATGTAGGAGAGCAGTCAATGCATCGCCGCGACGCAATTCATCACGAGTTACCGAGAGTGGTTGCTGGGTTTTTCCGAGCGGACGCTGAGTATTAATGACTGGAAGTTCAGTTTAACGCTCGGAGTTGTGATTTCGTCATGTGTCGGCGGCCCCAGCAGCACCTGGGCCCCCGACACACACTCACACACACACAGATGATTTACCACACGGGATTTCATGCACGGATTGATGTATGCACTCTGAATCACATATTTACAGAAAGGGAAACACGGGACTGTGTTCAAACAGTCACCTGCTAAATTGAACGTATGCAGAGCCGCCAGATATGGATTCACAGTTTTCTTCTGCGAAAGCTTCTTGAAGGCAGTGTACATCACAAAGGCTTTGCAAACAGCGTGCTGCACGTAATGGAGTTTTTGATTGATTGATTGATTGATGGATGGATTGATTGATGGTCTTTATTATGGTCTTTAAGTCAAAACATATAAGAGGAAACCAGGCACTTAGAAAATGCACCCAGCCACAAACAATGACTCAATGTCAGGAGGAGATTGTAGCAATGAGGAAAAAGTAACTGTAGCTTATTACGCCCACGCTTCTCACAGAACAAAGCAAGTGCACAGTGAACTGCACAGTCCAGACAATAAGAACAATAAGGAAATGTCAACTGTGTCAAAAAAAAAAAAAAAAAAAAAAAGCACAGAGAGCAGGATGAGATACCAAACCACAATTTTATATTTAGCTGCTATGTTATTTTTGAAATCATGCCACACAATTTTTAGATCAGCCTGGAGCTTTATTCAGCAGATTAAGTGCTTTTTTTTTTTTTTTTACTGAAACGCATTTGTTTTGAATTTGAATAATTGTGCAGTGCGCCGCAAAAAGTAGCGTACAGTCAATGGACTCCATCCAAGTACTCACTACCGTCACGCACTGTGCAGTCAGTCGGACAATCCGAGGTTCATTTGGACTGTGCTCCATTTTCACGAGGAAAAAAAAGGAAAAAAGAAAAAAGAAAGGAAAGAAAAAATGACAAGAAGGACAGCAGCACACCCTGCACACTCGTGTCAGCTCCCATTTCAGGACCACGGACAGCGTCAGTGGAGCCGATCCTGACGCATGCACACACTTTCTCCCACTCACTGGCTGGCTCTGACTGTAATATGTACTATTTACTGTATAGGGTGGCAGAAAATGTACACGCTATAAGAGGAGGAAAGAAAAATAACATATCTGTGACATACTTAAGATCAAATGTTGCTGTTTTCCCTTTCCCGTTTACTTGTTTATAGATATAGATATAGAAATGTATAGATACTGTAATCTATGTAGGACTTAAAAAAGCACATTCATGGGTTTAATTTGTCACAACTGGTAGATATGCATCCAGTGACAATGGTTTAGCAAGTGGACATTGCTTTGTTTTAAAGGAGACCTGTTGTGATATTTCCGTTTTCCCCCTCAGTACAGGTGCTACGTAGGTTCTTGTGCCTTTAAAAGGTCTTGAAAGTTAAAAAACACTAGAGAAGCTCCTCTCTCGCGCAGAAAACGCCTCATCAGTTGCACTGCCTTTAATTCTGTGACTTTGTGACATCATGCCACACCAGCATGTCACACCTATGCATAATTTATGCACTGCAGCTAGGTTGACACTTGAGAACTGATTTGGCACAGCTGCCCTGTTGTCATTGTTAGTAGGGCAGGGTCAGACGTGTGTGAGCTGACCAATCAAAGCGGAATGGGTGTCCGGGAGGGGGGCCTTAAAGAGACAGGAGCTTAAACAGCAGGTATGACAGAGGAGTAATACAGAGTTGCAGCACTGGACAATATGAGAAACACTGATTAAATCAAAGCATGTTAAACTATTCTAGTAGTAACTCTTAATACAATTACAGACCTTACAATGCCTTGCGAACATAATATAGTGTTCATAAGACAAAAAGGTTAGTGACTTCTGATAATATAAAAGTATGAAAATGCTCACCAGACATTCAGGCAACACTACTAAATGGTAAACAAATTCAAATTTAAAAAATTAAAATAGTCCCAGTCATGTAATAGAAAAAAAACAAGCCATTTTTGAGGGCACCTTAACAAGGATATGAGCAAATTTTTGCTATCCATATATTTTTTAAGGAAAGATCCAACCAATCAAGAGTCCACGGAGCCTAACTTAATTGTACAGTAAATGCAGCAGCTTCAGGTCTGGTCTGAGGTGACACAAGAGATTACGCTGTCAGTGGTTTGGTATGATGTAGCCCCGAGGAGATCGGGTGGCTCGAGAGAGAGAGAGTCGCCGATTGAACTGTCCGACAGCATTAAAAAAACATGCATTCTGTTCTATCACTGTTGTCAGCCCCGCATATTTCCCAGGACTCGCCTTTATTTTTAAAAGTTCAGCCAGATTCCAATCCCGTTTTAGAGGAACTTCAGTGGAACAAATTAGTATAAAATGGTAAAATCTCTCGTGGTTTCTTAACTCAAGAATCTCATGCGTATTTAAGAGCAGACTTTTCCCTTCAGCTGGTACACGTTAGGATAGGAACAGATGAAGAGCCGAGGGAGGACGCAAAGAAAGTAGGGGGAAAAAATCTGGGCATGTTTGCATCTTGGTGTCCCTCCTGGGCCTTTGACCTAAATTACTCCCGTCCTCCATCTTGGCACTCCCTCAGTGTTCCACTCTGTCAGCATTAGGAGCTCTGCCTCATCCGCTCGCTGGTTAGTAATGTCCCAGTGCTGCAGCCCGAGGTGGAATAAGCTCTTACAAGGCTGGCCCGAGAAGAGGAGATGGATTCAGATGGGGTTGAGGGGGGGCGGGCAGCGAAGGGGTCTGACCTGAACAAGCTTTGCTCGTCGCTCCCAGACCGGCCCTAAAAAAAACCACATAAAGACATGCTGATACTGCTGTTTGCTCTGACCATGCCTATTCTGATCGTTAAACTGTCTGCAGAGGGTAATATCAATTAGTACGTCTCAAGCTTTACATTTAAGACATTTTACGACACTTGAAGTCTTTTTATTTTCTTCTCATATTTAGCCGGTACCCTTTCTTATTGACAGACTCTTTGTAGCCTGGTATCTGTTAAGTATCCGATACTAGCAACTGAGACAAGGCGAGGAGAGGGGGGAGGGAGGACAGAGCACACAGGAGACCTCTGTGTTACATGTAATAGGAGCTGCTTTGGTGTAAAAGCAGGTGGAAGAGTTCAAAACCCACATGGACAGATAAACAGCGACAGTGATCTTGGATCGTACTGGAGGGTTATAGCACAGATCACCAAAAAGCCTTTGTTTAGGGCAGAAATAGCCCAGGGGTTGAATGACTGTTCAAACACAGATTGGCTCCTCCGTGTTTCTCATCGACGATATACCGCGGAGATTACCTCAGAGATGAAATACAACATGAAATGGCAACAGAACAGCTGAGCGCTGTCAGCATTTTGATAGCTCGACATAACAACCTCCCGCCGTCTTTTTTCCTGTTTCCCTTTACCTTCTGCACCTTCCTCATATGTCAGACAACATAAAGACTCCTCGCTCCTCAAAGGTTAGCCCAATAAAGAGCGCATACGGCTCCTGCAGACAAAACTGCAAATGTCAAAATGGTTAAAAAAAAAGAAAAAAAGGAAAAAAAAACAACAACAGGCTTTTCTGAACTCACCCCTTATCTTTTACATGTTCTGACAGCCTCGGGGTATCACGGGAGACGGAATGAGAGTCTCTCCGGTAATCTATCACCTCTGGAGCAGAAAGAATCACGCCATTGAGACTGGGAATTGATTGGCGCAGCACACACACACACACACACACACACACACACACACACACACGTTCTGACACTAGCGCTGAACATGAGTTTAACAGCTCAGTGTGTTTTAAATTGGGATTATTTGTGGTCTACACGGTATTACACAACATAAACTTGCAGAGAGACGGAAGTTGATCTTGAGTTAATAAAATGTGCTCAAGAGTTCAACTGTGTGAAGCGTAAAACGTAGTCAACCATTTCACTGCTGTTTAGGCTCGACAGCTACCAAGTTAGCTGTCTGAAACTGACATGAGGTTATCACCTAGATTCTTGATTTCTTCAAGGAATCTCTGTCTGTCTGTCTGTCTGTCTGTCTGTCGGTATGTTATTTTGCTATCTCTGGAACTGTTGCATTGATCTGCCTCACACTTGGCAGGTCTGTTGGTAGTGTCAAATTTGGTGCAGTTTGGACATTGAATATTAATGCATGTTGAATGAATAGTGGACACATCCCTGTGCAGCAGCTGGGGTGTATCTTCAATGCTCTGGCTTGATGGCAGGGCTCACAAGCAATCTCATGGGGAAGCAGACTTAAACAAATCAGAGAATAGTGTGGTACAGCACTGGGGTGGTGAGCACTGCAAATGAGAGATTTTAAGTTTCTGTCAAACTCAGCGTGCTAGCTAACATTAGCCACATGGTGCTGATTGCTGATAATCAGAATGGGGATTTTATTTTTGGGTAAATTTTGTCCTGTCAAATTTTTTATGTCGATGAAAAGACCAATCACTCAAACCCACCTCTCCCACAGGACACACAGTCAAAATCATGCTCTCAAACCTTGTTCAGTGGAAGATCGAACAGACCTGATGTTGTCAAGGGTCATTACCCTTGGAGATACACATCACTACTAAACCAGAGATTTATATCAGAGCATGTCAGTGTTCTTTATCAGAAGTTCTGTGCAGTGTTTACACCGGGGATTCAGCTTGACATATGAAGGTAGTGTAACTATTGGATTTCTTTTTTTTTTTATTTGGCTACCTTATGAAAAGTTAATGTAAGAGCTCGTAACCTCAAATCGTGTTCAATATTTCTTGCTCGAGAAGAGCAGAATTTATATTTGACAGCGCGCGGGGGTTGCTGGCAATCTAATAATGATTTTATAATGTCTGTATGGTGATAAAATCCTCTAATAATTCCCTAGTGAGTGTGTGAGTGTATAGTAATCCAGATTCAGACTGGAATTTAGACTCTAAAAGGCGTATTTTTTTTTTCGAAGGTACGAATGCATGAATGCATGAGCAGATAAGCCTACAAAGTGTGTGTGTGCGTGTGTGTGTGTGTGTGTGTGTGTGTGTGTGTGGATGTCTGGCTACATGGGGAGAAAATGACTTTAACCTTCATGCCTACTCGATCATCACCGGTCCGTAAATGTCACTACATCTGCCTCCCCGCCACTCTCCACATCTCTGTTTACCTCTTTCCCTCTGCTTCACATAATCTCTCTATCTCCTCTCACCCTCATCTCTTCATCTTAAGGTTTTTTTGGGTGCGCCTGTCTTATTTCCCCCTCTGCTTCCTAACTTCCCGCTCTTCCCTCCTAACTTTCCTTTCTCTCCTCTTTTTCTCTCTCTTGTTTTCACCTCCCTCCCATTCCTTGTGCTCAAGCGGCACGTTCTCATCCCCCTCTCCCCTCCTTTTCACAATGTCCCCCGCAATGCACATTTTCCTTCTCATTTTTCTCCTCTCCCAACCTTAATACCTTTACAAACCACACTCTCTTCCTCATTTACCTCTTCCTTCATCTTCTTGTCTCTTTTCTGAAGCTCACACTGCTTTCCCTCTTTCTCCGTCTCTCTTGTGCAGCCATTATTTCTGAAAAACCCCCGTGTCAGCATCCTCTCAATCCTTCTCTCGCTTTTCCTTTCCTCCTTTTTCTTTCTGTCGACTCAATTCTTCGCCATCAGCCAGGTTGGAAAGGCGTTCCTCAGACTCCAGGTCTGAGGCTCGAGAAATGAAAAGGGACAGAATGAAGGAGAGCAAGAAAGAAAAAAAAAAAAAAAGATAAATTGTAGTGAAAAGCTAGACAGAAACAAAGTGAGGGAGAGGGTGAGGGAAATAAAAAGAACGCTGAGGATGAGCACAAGTGCGAAACAGAAATACTTCAACACAATACTACAATGGCTACATTTCAACACACCATGAAACATTTGAGTTTATGGTGTTATAAACTTAAGACCAAATAAAACGTGATACTGTGCACACATCCGCAGCTTATTCATTATACTTTAGATATGTAGTATAGATTTGGGATGCCATGGTGAGGAAATGTTCCATCAGGCCGACAAACTGGTGACAACACCGGCGTTACCGATCACACTGAAAATTTTACAGGAAAATATGTGTTGAGCGCACTATTTTAAGTTACTGCTAATGCAAACCAAGCATTTCCTGGTCCAGCAGCATCGCACTTTTATCATGAAGTATTTGAAGGATTTGCTATTTGTTTGACAGTGGGTTTAGCATTTGCGACATTTTTTGAGAGTGGATCAGTTTAAAATTTTATCAGGGAGTCTTTTTAACACAGTCAGTGGGAGTAATGGAACGAGAAGAAGCTGTTAAATGAAGAACTGTGACGGGTTGCACACCTCCAACTTCTCAGTTAGGTAACCAGCTTGTTTATCCTCATTAAACTTGTAATATTTTGTCTGCAACTTGGCACTAAATCTCTAAAGACTGAATTAAGAAAATGAAGGCCATTGTAGACTAAATGAATGAACAAAGTCAAGTTTTGTCCTGAATTGTCGGTAGTTGCTACTCTGAGGAGGACAAGACTATTTGCCAAATAGCTTCTTTTGCTCTGCCGCCATTGTCGACTCTTCATACTCTTGAAATGTGACTCCTGCAGATCTGCCGCTGCCCTACAGAGCAGAGCAGACCCTTTCAGTTTGTAGGTGTAGTGTCCATCGTCAGACTAAGTGTTATATGAAAAGGATATGATATGAAAAGGCACTCTGTATATGGCGTATGTCTGAATAATACTGTAGCATGCCATCTTCTTTTTTTTTTGGGGGGGGGGGGGCTTTATAGAGTTTATGGGCTTTATAGAGTTTATTGGAAAAAAAAAACAGGGAAAAAAAAAGTTTTGCAGCACATAGAAAAAAGCAAGTGAAATGCCTCATTAATTATTAAGTATAGCTCAGCTGCCAATAAATATACCAGTGTGCTTTGAAGCTAGAACTGCAGCAGATCAGCTCCAGCAGCTGTGATGGAATGCAGCGAATGCACGGGACTTTTCAGAATCGATACTAATTTTGACCATCGCCGTACCGAAACGTGACGCATTGAAACGCACCTCTCCCTCTGTAGACACCTTATAAAAATACATGCCTCAACACGGCTCCTGTGAGTGTCAGCCTCCTCGTCTATCGCCAGAAATGTTTCCCTTTTTTGTTTTATTTTCGGTTCGAGCAACTGGCATCAGTTATTAACTCCAGCAGTTGATGCCTTCCAAACAGAAACCCTTGTGGTATACGGGTATAAATACATCTGATGTATTTGCAGCACCTTCCGCGCGTATTTAAATAATCTTTTTTTTTTTTTTTTTTATATGTGCGTGTCTCTCCGGAGAAGAAAGTAGAGTGAGTCTAAAGCGTGCCAGAGCCTGCGCAACCAGATCTACTCCCAAAACAAAGGAAAAGGAAGCTGAACTGATGAAGTAGGAGGTGGGCAGTATAATCCTAAAGTTATCAAACACTTCTAAAACACGCAGATGGAGCCAGTGCTCTGTTGTAGTTCTTTTTGGTATTTTTTCCCTTTTAAACCACCACAAAATGCAGGAACAAAGTGAGCCCAAGGAGAGCGATAAATAAAGGCCATACAACGATCAGATATTTAGCCCCTTGCCACGCCTCTGCTGCCTCAGGCTGCTTAACTTGTTGTGGTCATTTTAGCAGCTGCCGCACGAACAAGCAGGGACAGCATCATGACAGTCTCATCCGTCTTTGTCCTATAAATGCGACCCCCCCTCCCTCAAAAAAAAAAATCCTATTATTCACCTAATACCGCCACAGGCAAGGTTACTGTGTGTTGAGTGAGATGGACAGGCTCGAAGGAGAAAGCCCCTTTAGTCATCATACCAAAATCCTGTGACTCAAAGTGAGCCGGAGCATTGCATCATCTGATTTAAGAGGAGCAGAAAGGATTCGCACAAGTAGGAGCACAAAAGGCACGCGTAATAATTTTCCAGCTTTAATTTGATTGATTTTTTATTTTTTTTATTTTTTACACTCCCCCGACATTAAAGGGTAATGTGTCACTCTAAAGTGCCTCTCATTCTCATCTTCACTCATCTTTGCGTTTTTTTTTGTGTGTGTTTTTTTTTTTTCGCGCTCCGCGTTGGCGATATTTTGTCTGATGAACAGTCACGCAAATCGCGTCGTTTAATTGAGGGAGCCGAATTAAGACTTAATGACACGAGAGCGGCAGAAAACGTGTAGTGACAGGGTGACTAATGACGGCTATACAAATCCGTTTCAGAATATTTCCGAAGGGGGTGAACGTCGAACATCACCTGAAAGCGCAGAGGCTCGCTTCGGGATCCTTTTTTAACTGCCATTCATCCGAGAATGAACTTCACAAATCTTTTTTTTTTTTTTTTTTGGGTGGGGGGGGGGGATGTAGTCGCAGCTGGCTCATCTCGTCTGTGACCTGCCCACACATGAGGGAGGCTAAGTTAAGTGAGCGAGAGAGCAGTGGCGTGTGATAATAAAGCAGAAGACTGGCAGTGGAGTATTTCTGCTTGTCTGCCTGCCTGATTGTCTACGTCTCACACACACACACACACACACACACACACACACACACACACACACACACATCAGAACTTCTGCTTGCAGTGTATGAAATAGTGTGTGTCTGTGTGTGTGTGAACGACTCGCACTGCGGCCGCCACATCTTGCTCATCTCAGTTACTCATCTACAACCTGCTCCTGCATCCACACACACACACACACACACACCCGTACACAAATCTTATTGAGTTATTAACTGCATTTCGGCTGCAATATTTTAGCTCTAGGACAATGACAATGTCCCCATCTCTTTCTCTCTCTCTCCTCTCTGCCTTTACCTCTCTCTCTTTCTCACACACACACACACACGCACATACAGTCTTCTGTACAGCTCCAAACAAGCGTCCATCATTCACGGTCGACGCTCACTCACAAGCTGTCAGACGCACTTCCATTTCCTCGTAGATCATGCCGGACTGGCACACTTTGCCTAAATGAGCTACTCAACACCTACTTACTGCCGCGCCGGTGCGCAAACATTTGTTACACACAAACGCACACACTCGCTCGCGTCCATAAACACAGAGAAATAAACCTCTTTCTGCGCACGGGCGACTGTCAGCCTCCGGTCACATAATGGTACCAAATGAGACGAGTCGAGATCGTGTCCCAGTATCTCAGTAGTGTCGAGGAAAGTGTGCAAAATTGATATCAAGATTTGTGAAATATTTATCTAAACACATTAAGTAATACACCCGGTGGTCAAACAGTAAACACATTTTCAAAGTATCTGCCTGCTCAAGTGGTCGCCAGTTTGTGCACTCGCCAACAACGCTAATGCTGTTTAACATTAGCTAAGGTTGCTAATGGCAGCATGGAATTGTATAACGGTGTCAGTGCTAGCTAGCACACGTTAAAATTGCCAATGATAGCTAAGTGTTTGGTCTCGCTAATGCTAGTTAGCTAACGTTAGTGGAGTACTTTTTCCTGGGGCATACTGTAGATCTCGGCCAATCTCACATTTTCTTCCACAAACTGGCAACCACCAAGACTGTTGGTGGCTGAGATACCACATAATATCCACGGTGTTATACTATTGGCTGACAAACCTTGTTTAGAAGCTGGGACCAAAGAATTCTTGCGCAGAGATCAACAAAACAATCATTTTGTACCGAACAAGTATCTTAAAATTATTCATCACAATCATAAAAATGTTTTGTTTTGTTTTGTTGTTTTTTTTTTTTTTATGAAAAAGAAACACTTTTGTCCTCCACTTCTTTCTACAAGCTCTGAGAAAGGATTTGTCCTCATGAAATTGTTATCAATAAGACTTTTAACAACATGGCCAATACAGAACTGCAATAATTCCAAAATGGGTAATACTTTAAAAAGTAGTCATATTATTTGGGTTGTTTAAAACAAATTGTAATGTGCTAAAATTATATGATCATAACTGTCAAAGATCACAAAAGTAAAGGGAAAAAAATGAAAAAGATAAAAAAAAAAAAGTATTCCTTTTGTTGAAGTTAAAGGGTAGCTCCTTTAATTTTACACATGCAAAGTGTATTACAGGTCTTGGGGAGTACTGCATATATAAAAACGGAGTATGAAGCCTTTTGTGGCTCTAGACGAAGCTGCGTTTAGTCTCATAAATTTACTCCTGCGATGTCACTCAATGACTGTGATGCGTTGTGGGTAGTGTAAGAGCCAAGGAGAGACAGTAGATCGATGTCCAATCCGGGGAGTTACCCTTTAAAGTTATATGTCGCATGCATGCGCTGACTGACTATTATACCTTTCTAAATTTATATGGATTTCATGCCGTTAAAAAGTGAGCACAAGCCATTCACAGCCTGCAGGAATGTTCTTTCCTACATAATTACAGCTTGCTGTAATAATGTGAATAACAAAAGTGGATGAAAAACACTTTCTCCACCCTGTAAGTGGAAAGCTCCCTGTTGTGGTGGAACAAAGAGAGTACTACGCAGCAGGATAATAAAGGGAAAAAAAAAAATCCAGAATCAGAGGTACTTTATTGATCCCTGGAGGGAAATTGTTCTGTACAGTTGCACCTATTCTAGAATAGAAAGCACAGATAAATGATACCAAAATTGAAATGTAAATAGGCATTATCCTACAATGTTGATAATATATTAGCAACAATATATGGAGGAAAAAGAAAAGCTTACTATGATATATAACAACAGTGTAAATAATAATAATAATGCTAAAAATGTGATCTATAAATGTTTTCAAATGCAAAAACAGTATACACGAATGCAGTAATGATACAATAGTACACCAGAATTTAGCACAGGTAAATGATTGTACTGTTACGTCACTGTTGCTCATGATTTCTACATAAATAAATGATGGGGTTGGAGCTGCTGACAGCGGCAGAAAAAGTCCGAGGGCGACTCTGTTGACTCAGTGTGTGAGCGTGAGGGGAGGAGATGAAAAGTTTGATGTCCGCGGGCAGGACTGACTTCCCGTGGCGCTCGGCGGTGCCTCATGGTGCAGTGAGTCACCTGTGCTTGACCAGCGCGTCACGGAGTGGGTGGGCAAAAAATGGCATGCAACTTGGACGCCGTCCCCCTTGCCGACAGTGCCACGAGCGAATCCAGCTCCACCCACGCAGCGTCACTGGCCTTACAGTCAGTGAGTTGAGTCAAGTCTGTGGGAATCAAAAACTTGTAGTCCTCACAATGTCCACGCTGACACGGACACTGATGTCACAACCGTGCACTCGGCTCCTGATCCTTACTGATGCACTCAACTAAAGCAGAATCATTATTTGTCTGCCCGTCCCTTTATAACAGACAGAGCTCCAGAATTGTAGTTCCACAACTTCCATAGTGTCTTTCTCTGTCGTCACTTTAAGTTCACCTCACCTCCAGTACGAATGTGCATCATCAAGCCTCTCACATTCCAGTAAACGTTGTATGTCTTTTTTTTTGCGTGGGTGTGTTGTGAATGAGAATGTATAACTGTGTGTATTTGTGTGTGGGTGTGGGTGTGTGTGTGGCCGTGGGGAGAAGTGGAGCCGAAGCGAAGCCTTACGTAACCCGGCTTCAAAGTGAGCCGCAGTCGGCCCGGCGATCCAGACAAGGCCGAGCGCGAGGAGAGAGTGAAGGCGGCAGTATCAGAGAGGGGGATAAAATGAGGGTGGAGGAGAGATCGGGAAAACAACTTGAGCTCGAAAATATTCTGAAGAAGCTACTTGTAAACATCTTGTAAAACCTTTTTTTTTTAAAGAACTAAATAATAAACCGTGGTTTGCTTGATGTCCTTGTTTAGCCCTGCTCTGAACAAGTCAGACAAACTATTCTATCCAATCTGGGTGTATTATAATTGCACTTGCTGTTGTTTTTTTGTCATCTACAGATGTGTGTGTGTGTGTGTGTGTGTGTGTGCAAGGTGTGGAGGGGGTTGATGGGAGTTGGGTTCTCGCACATGCTCCTGTCGCCTCAGCCCCTTTGATTGGGAAAAGAGTCTTAAAATGTCAAGAAAAAACAGCTATTTTTCTTCCTCTCCGGCTTGATTCACCCTGCTCGGCTCCTTGCCCCACTCGTCGCGAAAAAAGACATCAATCAAGCTCAGCTTTTGCACTTTTTCTCAGCATGTTGCCACTAATGGTTCCTTGATTTTTGCTCTCCTCATTTTGTCCCCCACCCCCCAACAATAAAGGGTGTTTCTGAGTCGGGTTTCTTTGACGGGCAGGTTACTGTTTAAAACTTTGTTGTAACTTCACAAACTTTTCCGTAAATAGTTTGAAGATGCTACGAAGATAGCAAAATGTACATCATCATTTTCCCATCTGTTTGAGAAAGAAAAACTGAACTCAAGGTCTGCTTCCTAGCTTCTTCATGACTTTCAACTTTATATCCTGGTCTTCCTCAGAAGAATGAGTTTTCCAAGGCATGACTTTTTTTTTTTTAAAATTCTTGTAAAACTATCATTCTCAGGGTCATCCAAGAATCTGACGCTCAAAGATCGACTTTATTCTTCTAAAACAAAGTTAAGAACCTCTGCTCTTTAGTTTTTAAGTATATTATATGATACATATAGCATTTAATAATATTATAAAGTTCAGCCTTCAGGTTGTAACTACTGTAAAGTCTTGTAACCTCAGCTTTTAGATTCCATTTTTCCTGACATTTGCACAAAGACATTCTTGAGTGTCTCTCGAAAGGCGAAAAGTCGAGTGAATAAACATTAATAAGAAGAAAAATATATGCTTCATTAGAAGTACGGTATGAATTATACAAAGATAGGAAAAATAATAAAACTACAGTCTTTAATATTACTTAAAAAACAGTAGAATATAATTATTTTTACTAATTGAATATTGTACAGGGTCATGTACTGGGATGAGACTCTTTTAGGTGAAAAACTGTAGGAGTAGCAGTAGGAAAAGGATGTCGAAGTGTTTCCATTAGCCATCATAAGACATTTTGTTGTACCTCTGATAATTATTATAGTATCCAAGTGCAGTTTTTACTCCTGGATGTAAAGTCCCAAGCATCAAGAAAGGGAGGAGCGATCTTGCTACTTCACCCAGAGAGTTATGTGTAAAAAAACAAACAAAGTTCACAACACTAACTAACACCTCATCAGGGTATTTTACCTTTCAGTATTCACATTGGTCTTTGGTTCAGTCCTGTTTCTACTTTTGCACATCTGGTCATTTTTTAGCTGTGGTTGCAGCGGGGTATAACTTTGATCCAGACTAGAATATCCCAACGACCATTGGATGGACTGCTATCAAATTTGTACAGACGTTCATGGTCCCCGGAGGATGAAGCCTAGTGGCAATAATGTTCTAATGACTTTTTCACCCAGTGCTACTGACAAGTCAAATGTATGTGCTTAGTGGTTCTCACTAAATTTGCTATGACATTCATGGTCCTCAGTGAATCCTTGTGGTGATGCCACAACTTTCCTACAGGGTCACCACCAGGTTGACAAAATTGTCATTAACCTCAGCTGGGTTTATTGCTAATTAGCAAGGAAAATGGTGGCAATTGTGGTGAAAATGACAAACAACTTACTAATGGTAAGTTAGCACGCTGATGCTAGCATTTATCTAGATAAAACATTGTGCCCAAGTGTCCCAGTGGCCCAAGCCCAACTCTTTTCTCTCTAACAATGTGATTCAGTGCTTTTATTTTGAAATGCCTGTGTTTCTGTGTTGACGCTGGCCATTCACCTGTCTAGTTCTCAAAGAGCGACTGACAAATGTTCAGCCATCTTGTAGGCGATGCTTGTACTCATTCTGTTCGACACCTTGATGAAGAGCTCACTCAAAGTCTCAAAGTCAGTTTGTGCTGTTACGTAAGTTATTTTTCTCCCAGTTTCAACTCAATAAAATCCAGGTCTTTTTTTTTTCTTTCTTTTTTTTCTTTGACAAACCTCAAGTTCCCAAAGTGGATTTATGAGATGAAAGCGAAAAAGCGGTGAAAGGTGAAGAGCGTTTTCTGCACTTATTCTCTGAATGCTTGGGATGAAGAGTGTTTTCATACTAACGTTCACCTCCTGAAAACCCGAGGCGAACGGTGTGCGTATAGGTTCTGATACCTCCAAAAAGGTGACTTGTGACTTTTTTCTGCGATCTCCGAACATGAGCTAAGCGTACAGGAAAAATGACAGGTGTGTGGAGGAGAAAACGATGCCAACATCAGAGATGATTTTGTCAGATTTTTCTTGAACGCCTCACTGACAAGAGGTGTCATTAAAAAAAAAAAAAAAAAACTTGGTTGAAGTGAAGTTCCTTGAATGTGACACGAGTGGTTCATTAACGAATAATAATAAGAATAATAATAAAACTTTGGAGAGGATAATGGAGGGAGGAAAACAGGTTGTGGTTTTTCTCTTTGTTCCGCTCCCTCTCCTGTTTCCCTCCCTCCGTTTTCTTCTCCTTTTCTTTCTGCCACTCTTTTTAATTTACCAAAAACAGCCAGTGGGCAGATGGGGATCAAATTACATTCACCTTTTACCTGCACTCCTCTGCGCAATTAGCGTCACGCTTACTTGTCATTTCAAATTGACACTCCGCTGTTGTGCTATGTAATTATTTACCCGCCTGGGGAATAGCTCTTTGGTTTAACCGGTAAATAATGACAGACACACACACACACACTCTCCGAAACACAAAAGCACCTGTGCCCTATTTTATCTGAAACATGTTTAACATGCCTTTTACTGTTACAGGGTCACTGTCTTGATGCTTATGTCTTATTAAAGGAGTCTTTGTGTTCATTGTGTTTATTTGAAATAAAAAAGCTCTAATTGACTGATGTTGCACAACAACCCTTTAGAAAAAAATTAATGCTCTGTGTGCTTTCACCTGCCGAAAAGGTCAGCGTTGTAAACATTTTGCGGTTTGAGCATCAGGACCCAAAACCATTCTTCCTTTAGGTGTCCTCTTCTTTGCCTGTTCTTTTTTAAGAACCTTTACCTTTTTTTCCTGGTCATACATAGGTAGAAAAGATAAAGGGGCTGGGTCCTGTTCTTCAAATCACAGAGGCTTCGTTACTTACCCTTTTTCCACCTCTTCACCAAAACCCTCCACCCACCACCCACCCAACCAACCAACCAACCAAACAACCAACCAACCAACCCAGCCAGCCAGTTCCCAAAAACAAAGTTAGGCTCAGGGAATGAACAAGGTTTCAATGAGAGAGAGAGATACAGAGAGAGAGAGAGAGAGAGAGAGAAAGAGGGGACCATAAACAATGGCAGCCATTTTCTTCTGCAGGGGGAGAGAAGGAAACCACATCCAAAAAAACAGCTTTCTTTGATCTTGTGTCTTTTCTTGTGATAAATCTGTGTCTGTGATGCCTTTTGTTTTTTGCTTTTGTACTCTTTTTAAAGGGAAAAAAAAATATCAGGAAAAAAAAACCAAAACAAAACGATAAGCCAACCATGAACTCTTGCTGATTTGTCCTTTTTGCTCTTTCTTCTTTTCTTTTTTTGGTATTCTTTTTTTTTTTTTTTTTTTTTTTTTTTTTACGTTTTTGCCAGTAATCTTTTTTGAATTTTCTCTTTTCTCTTTTTCCCCCCTTTTTTTCTTAACCCTAGGTCCGCTCACAAAAAAACATGATGAATCTTCAATGAACAAGCCTCGAGACGAAGGTATTTTTGTTGCATGTTTTTCCTTTTTTCTTGTTTTGAAGTCTTTTTGGGGGATGTTGTTACACATGCAATAGAGAGGAGGAACACACACACACACACACACATGCACACACACATGTCAGACATCTCAGGTGGGGCTCTGGGTATGAGATGCATACCGATGTGTTGGTGTAAGTGTATGTGCTGAGCCTTGCAATTAAAAGAAAGCTGTCTTCTCTATGCAAACCCGTCAGCCTTATATAACCCCGGAGGATCATAAGGCCTGGCTAATGGAACCCAGATACCCTTCATTATAAAGTCATCTGCAGCCAGTTGTGTGCGTTTTTCCAGAGGTCCTTGTCTGGCCCCCTCGAACGAGAGAGAGCGTCCCGGACACCGTCATCGCCATCGCCACCGTGCCCTTGAAAAATGCATTGGCCAACTAACAGCATTGTCACCGCACAACAAAGCACCTATTGAGACCCCGCTTACACAATGAGGTGCATTATTACCGCGCCTCAATCCCCCAGCTCAAGGATGAAATTGCTATTGAGTAAGGACCTACACAAATATTAAGCTAGCCTCATTCCAAGTCAATGATGATAACATCAAATCAAGCAAGTGGGGGGAAAAAAAAAATGGAAAAAAAAAAATAAAACGGGGGACATCCAAGGACGCTTGTGCCCCGCCTCAGAAGATTTGGGCGCAATCGGCAGGACACAGAACTCCCAGCCTGCTGTTAATTTATCTCCTACCTGCAGCACACACACTGAAGAGGGGATTTTATCTGCACTTTCATCCCCCCCTCCCCCCTCCCCACTTGTTCTTTTGGACTTGTTTCTTGGAGAAAAAAGATGACTGATGATATTTTGATACATATTTCTCTTTATGCTATTTTGAGGGGGTTGTGCGAGTGAGTCTTTTTCTTGCTCCGCGATGCTCTTTGATTTGGGGTATTTTTTTTGAAGTCGGGGAGTCGGGAGGAAGTTTGACACGAGAGGATTTTCTTGGTGATCAAACGAGCTGGCACAGACACAACTTTTTGAGCCGCCGCAGTCGGAGCGGACGGGCCCAGTCGACGCGCTTTACCCCCGCCCTCCTCCTTTAAATGCATTGCTTTCATCCCTCATCATGGAGCACAATTAACCTCATTTGAGCGGGAACTGCTAATCTCGTTACGCTAACCCAGCGACATGATCTGGAAATGGAATTCACAGCAGGTATAGGGGGGAAAGACTGCAGTGAGTCAGTGAGCAGAGACCAGAAGGAGACAGTTACAGGTACTAGAAAACAAAGACAGCTTGCCAGAGATCAGCGACTGTCAAAGTGTGGTCCAGGGACCCTCAGGGGCCAAAACAAATTGGAATCATTTATTTTCACTCTAATTCCATCCATAAGTAACACAATGACATAAAATATGACTATTGAAGCAGGATTCTTACGTGATGAAGGACCTGTGGAGACAATCATATGTAGAGATGAATGTTCCCCCTGCAGCCCCATTCACTCCCCTGCAAAGATCCATAATCAGCCAATACAAGGCTCTGATCATCTAATATTCTTCATTTATTTATCTGTACGATCGAAAAAGCTTAACTCATGTCTGTACGTCGTGGTGTGAAATGCTGTTTCAAAGCTCACCCCACGCTCCCTGGATACAACTCTAGTGGAGAAATTCTGATTCACTCCATCTTTAATATTTATTTTTACATCTCCATATTTTAATATATTTTTTCGTATTTATCCAAAGGGAGTCGAAAAAGCGTCTCGCTTATTGTTATTGTACTTGGATGTGTGAGTTATCGCTATGCAGAGTGAGGTTTGTGCGGAAGGTTGTTTTTTCGCGTTCAACCGCTGAAGGAGGGAAGCTTCTCCGTGCTCACCTTAAATTAACCTTCAGGAAGTTCTTACGAGTGCGGTGGAGAGATGAAGCCGCCTGTGCATGAGAAGCGATAGTTTTCCAGCCAGTGTTGATTAATTTGCATGTTATTGTGACAATTAATTGATTAGTCTTTTGCAAAATCTCATGAGTGAATTGAAGTGAAGTCTTTGATTAGCTTCTTTTCGCCGACCGACAGCCCCAAGACTCTTCATTTCCTGTCATAGACGACAAAGAAAAGCAGCGAATACTCATGTTAAAGATTCTGGGAGCCAGAAATTCTTTGACGTGTTGGCTTGAAAAATTACTGGTCAGAACAGTCAGCAATTAATTTGCATTTACGGCATTTAGCGGATGCTTTTGTCCAGTTGCTGTGTCTGAATTCAGGGTCTGCATCCTTTAGAGGCCGCATTTGAAGGCCAATTACGTCAGTACGCAGCGCGAAGACTGTCCCAATCCGATGGCTCCTCCAAATGCAGCCCACAAATGCGGCCGTCTTTTCCCTGTTTTTGGAGGATGCACGGCTACTATCCTTCGTGGCCTCACGTATCCCAAGATTCTTTGCGTGCCCGTGAAAGAAGAAAAAAAAAGAGAAAATGGCGACATCACATTGCATAGATCATCACTTTCACGAGCCTGGGCGGAAGAAATCGTGAGATGAGGGTAAAACGTGGTGACGCAACCAGGAAATGCTTCAAAGGCTAGACTGTCCCATTCAACAACAGCTGACGTGGTTAACAAGGACTCTCTGAAGCACTTGCCTTCAAAGACCGCAGAGGCCGGGTCCTTCGAAGGATGCAGACCCTGAATTGAAACACAGCAAGTAATCAGAATCAGAATCAGAAATCCTTTAATGTCCCGCAGACGGGCCGCAGACGGGGAAATTTGTCTGTCACAGCAGCTTTGGAATATTACAAGAACAAGAGCAATAGTAAAATAGACAATATAAAATAGACAAGATAATTAAAAGTAAACAGAATAGAATCGAAGTATATACATATTTACATGATATAGTACAAGAATTGAAGAATAGAATTTTAAATATGTAATTCATACACTGACGGCGGTGGCTGCCATGCAAGGTGCGGACCAACACATCAGGAGCAGCTTGGGGTTCAGTAACTTGCCCAAGGACGCTTGCAAACCAGAGGAATCGACCCAGTGACCTTCCGATAACAAGACACTGGCTCTATCCCCGGAGCCACAGCCGCTCAACTAAACAATTAATCGACCAATTGTTGCAATTGGCCCATCTATGTCCTACAGTTGAAACAAACAACATTAGCATATTCATAGTTTCTTGATTTTTCAGCGAAAGGGGGAATAATTAGATACAATTTTAAGCATTTAATGAGGCAATGTCAGATGCAAATAATTACCAAAGCAGAGTGGGGTTTTTTTTTTTATACGTCTTAAAGAATGCCTTGAGGTGACCATCTGTAACTGTTAGCTGCTCCTTTGACAGTTAAAACTCCAACTACTATATGAGAACATGAACTGTCTTCATTGGTAGCTATGGGCTTGCTGGTTATTGCTGTAAAGATCAAGTACAGCTGGGTAAAAACATACCGAAACAAACACCACTGTGTGTCAAGCAAGCCATCAACAGAATATTACATTTAACTTACAGGGAAAATAGATACAGGGTTACAAAGACTCTAAAGCAATAGTGGCACTGCTTACTGTACAATGCCTGCACTGTGTAGAAATACAGTAATACAGCACAATGGGCAGTTGTATGCAGTGTGATCTTTTGGTCATATCGTGATTCATACACGAAATCCAAGCTGCTCCCAAGCCCCGAGACGTGCGATCCACCACCCTGAGGCGATGCACCGTTACCTGTCAAAGACCTGCAGGTGGTTTGAAATGTTGCACGAATGAAGACTTCAGCGCGAGAAACCGGATTGCAAGGAATTGTTACAATCACACATTGACCTGGAAAAAGCTCCCCTCAGTTGGCTCCTTGATAGTTTTCTTAAAAAAAACAGAATAGCATCTTAACGCGATGTGTCGTCGTCAACAGCTACCATGTCCAGCTCTTAGCTGACAACAGCAGCGGCCAGCTTCGACTGTTTGGTCCACCATTTTGTCCTCATTCTTTCAGCAGTGCATCAACAGCCTTTTCAAATGTGACATGCTTTGAAGCTGTATATTCTAGGCCACGCACAAACCTATTCAGAAGCAATTCTATTCAAGTCAAAGACTGCATACTGCACACTCAAAATTAGAGGGCCGTCCTCCGCCCGGCCAGATGACTTCATTCAGCTGCAGCGCCACTCGCTCGCTGCTCTGCATCAGGTGTGAGAGCAAAGGCTATTGGGCCGCAGTGCTGCTCAGTGTCGCTGTTCAGAAAGATTGATAGAGCTTACAGCGCAGCTCTGTGCGATTGTGTGTGTGTGTGTGTGTGTGTGCGGAGGAGAGGAGGGGATTACAAACCAGGGCGAGATTGAGCTAAATCAAGAAAGAGACAGCGAGAGTGTGTTTCTGTGCCATCCTGTGTGTCAGCTCTGATCAGAGACAAACCACAGCCACCTGAGCCCCCAAACCTGGAACATATTTCTGCCAGGAAACAATGTCACCTCTCTCCGACACGCTAACACACACACACAGGCACACACACACACTGACACGCAGAGAAATACAAACACGGCTACATAATACAAACACGGACAGGCTTTTAAAAGGAAACGTTCCATCAAAACCCAATTGACAGACGCGGATGAAACACTTTACCGAGGAGCGTTACAATTTACATCACCATGCGTCAAGCTGTGTAGTGCGGGGTGGAACCCTACTGAAAGATGATTTGTAAAGATGTGAAGTCAAAACAATGCGATATGTAGTTATTCACTGCGATGAAGACATGCGTTTTAATATTACTGCATGACTTTACTGCAGGTATTGTTTGCAGTGACATATTACAATACATACTACATTACATGGCCAGTTACTCAACACGCAACACGTGATAGATCATCTGCGTTCCGACTCGCTGGATGTTAAAATCCTGGCGGTACGGCAGCGGATACTTGTGTATCTCTTGTCAGATGGCAGCAGGGTGAGCAGACATTGGATGAGGTGGATATTGTCTTTTGGGCCGGCACACGTATTGAAAAAATGTATAGAACTAGAAGAGAACACGCTGGGGTTTTACAAGCAGGCGGCCCTTCAACATGTGAGAATTCACTGACCATTCAGCAGATTTCTTAACCTTGGTGACTGCCCACCATTCTCAAGATGTCCTGACCTCTCCTGCGTGGTTCAACAGCCTCCGACTCTTCAACCGCTAACCGCCTCCACACACCTCAAGCCCCGGAGCTAAGCTGTCCTAGTCTGTAACTGAACACACGGAGGGGCCAAACTAATATCAATGCTCTGTCGAGACATTGAACAAGCAAAGTTGTGCAATATTATGGGGATTAGTAACTGTAATTTGTAATCCCTCAACCTATTGGTTACTGAAAAACGTGATAATGAGTATCTTTGTAGGATAATAAATGGATTTAAATTTTCATTCTTATTTCCAAACAATATTTAAGATTCTGTCAAAAAAAAAATAATCAAAATTGCATATATAGCCACACAATGAGGGGATTAGATCCGACGTCTTCTGTCGTCTTCAGCTCTCCACTGCTTCATTACTGTTATTCTGGAATGAGGAAATGGGGAGATTGATTCAGAAAGCTGGTATTTGAGAGGCAAACATCAAGCAGTACCTCATTAGATTCTGGTGATCTGCAGTCTCTGTAGACTCCTCATGCGCTAGGTCCCTAAAAATGAAGGACCCCCACGATGACATTCACAATTCCCGCGGTCACTTGGTGTCTTAAACTAAAAATGAAAAGGAAATAAAGGAGCACAAAAGACAGAGGTTGAATAAAAATAGATCATGTCACTGCTCTTTCGCAGTGATGGCTACTTTTAATATCGTAAAGATTATTTCTTTCATTACCCTGTCCGATACCTGATTGAAGTGTTTATCCTCCTTTCAAGCCAAGAAGTCGCTAATTCGTCAGACGCGACGCTTGCAAATGAAGTGATTGATCGAAGCAGGCTTTGGCTTTTTCCAATAATGCAGTCAATTTTCCTCATGACTAGAGATGATAAGAATATGAACCATCCAACTGGGTATTTAATTACAGTATAATATTGGGTATCATTAATCAAACAAAGCAGTGAAAGGTTCAGATTTACCTTCAGTGATTACGTTAGCCAGTGCCGTGTATCTGATAATAAAGTACTAATTCTGTTAAATTCCCAGACTGCAGAGGCTACAGAGAATCAATTGATTTTTTAAATTATTTTTTTTGCTGTGCTGCTAATGCATGCTGCACACATAGACTGAGTTAGTCGGGTTTGTAGTTTACTGTATGATACAAATAATAATACTTAAGATGATTTGATCTGTTTCTATAAAAAGAAAAAAAAAATGGCGCAACTTTTGAGGTTTGTTTACGTTACTGCAAGCCCGTATTTTAGGCTTTAGGCTATTATCAGTGGAAATACAATCAAACGCTTTTATTATTCAAATTAAATTCTTCACTCGCGAATAAGAATGCACGTCAAATTCATGTAGTCTACAGAGGTAGACAGCTTGAATCAAAGCTGTACTTATTCTGCCAGCGGGTTGCAATGAATCGGCGCTGAAGAAAAGCATTGTTTGCTGATCTCAAGCTGGATCATTACGGCGTTTCCTAACTGCACGCTAGCATCCGATGCGACAAAGTGTCACGCAGAATCTGTGAGATCTGCATTCTGTTACGGCGTGTAAACAAACCGCGTACCTATCCTCTGTGCACCCCTTAATAGACGGATGAATTTGCAAGGATAGCCTTCCAGTCTCCCAGTGTTTGTGCTTTTTAAACAGAAAATGCACATTTTCACACTGTGACATTTATGTGTTTCTCTGTCGGAAATGACAAATTACAAAATAGCCATCAGCAAGTTTGCGCCGACAGAAATGCTCAGCTCCCTAATGATCTCTCGAGCCAGCTTTAGGTGTTTGCGGTAAAAGGAGACGGTAGACAGACAGCAGACTGGAGTGTCGTCGCGACTGAAAATCAGTCGCTTGTCGAGTGCAGATGATGAAAAGTGCATCAGCATCGCATAGATGATGACTGAAGAGAGGCAGTCTCTCCTCACCCTTTATGGAAACCCAAGCAATACTCGCAGCATATCAAAATAATATGGGACATTTGAGATTTTCCCTCACAGTGGATAGTGCAGATAACTCCAAATCTTGACCTATATCAGCTACATATTGTTACATAAGTAGCCAGTCATTTTTAGTTAAAGGGGCAGTCTTTCATAACTTAACAAGTCAACCGTACTCTGTCAATGATGAACTTTGTCAAAAGTGAAAAAAAGAACAAGGAAGGCTCAAAATGGTGCACTTGCAGTCGGTAAAGACACAGTGTTAGAGACCTGCTGTATACACTACTAATGTTAAGTATCATTCTGTTAGTGTTTTTTAGTGCTGTACATTTGTATCGCTTCTCTTTCTGGCAAATTTCTGCAAAAATGGTTGAGCTTAAAATCCGAAGTGCTCCGACTTTGTATCCTTACATGCTAGTTTTGATGTCCGCACAGCAAAGTAGACGGTGTTTAAGCTCAAATTAGTTCATTGCGGCGGAATGCAGACTGCCTAACAGAATAAAGTATTAGCCGAGAGAGAATGTGTGTGCAGCGTTGGCAGCAAAAGCCCTCAGCGTTAATGTTACACAACAGTGTTATATGCAGAAGGAAAAGAAAGGGAGAAAAAAAAAAAAAAGCGATTAGAATAAAAGTCTCGACACTCACACCATCTGGCATGATACTATGATATGGTATGATATGCTTTCCTGAATACCGCTGTACCCGCAAGCGCTAATGACTCAAATCATTATACATAAATTAAGCAACAATGGCCAGGCGTCAGTGTTTACAGCCCAGTAGAGAGCACAGTCAGCATTCACTCTCATGTTTCTTTTAATAAAGAAATGATTCAGCTCATCCTGGATAGTGTAAACAGCATATTCTGGGTAAAGAATCCGAAACTCCACGGCAGGCAGGCTCTTGAATTAATACAGACCAAGCACTGAACGCTTGTTAAACTTTATCTGTAAAACTTACTGTCCCTGCTGACCACTGTATTCTCCAAGCAAAACAATGGCTCTGTATCAAGCAGGCTTTTGATTAACTGCCTGTAACTCTGGCTCGGCGAAAAAGTGCCTCTGCACCGGCTGAGATGACTGAGCACGCTTTACTGAATCAGCTTTTTAATTAGTGCCTTTTAATTGAACGCGCGGCGTTCTGGCTGAAAACGGCCGCGGACGCTGAGCGCGGCGCTCCCGGGAAGACGGCACATTCGCGGCCGCCGGAGGTTATTCTGCAGCGGCTGACGTTTGAACGGGAGAGAGACGCGGAGTGACTGAGAGGGACATTAGTCGGAGTGATGGCATCGGCGGAGGAAGTGACGTCTCGATGCTCCGTGTCTGTCGATGGCGAGCTAGATGAAAGACGTGAGCGAGCTGGAGTGGCTCTATCACAGGCACTTCAGCGAGAGACAGTTCCGGATGCACTCGCCTGGATGGCAAGATGGTGGATGGTGTGGAGGAATAAGAGGAGTTTGTCTGGAGCTTTGTTCTCCACTCTGTTGAGACTGCAACAACGTATTTTTCTCAGTTTCTCCTCTTTTTTTTAGCCTGTTACACCCCCACCCCTCCCCACTCCTTCTCCTCCTCCTCCTCCTCCACCTCTCTCTGCCTGTCTGTATTATGTGGTGTTTCCACTGTGGTTATAACTCTGCTAACAGATGCTGGCCTCTAGGCAATGCAGCATCTCTCCGTATCGCTTTCTCTCCGCTCGCGCTGTCAGACGTACAACATTCGCTCTGAAACACTTCCCCTCTATCACGGCGCGTGCTCGCGATCCCTCGTTTTTTTTTGTTTTTTTTTTCGGAAAACAGCGCCATGCGAGGACGGAGACTTGGCACGTTTCATCTTTTTCACATGATTAGGAGCACCCAGGGAGATGCTCTCCCGCTAAATCGCTCCATTTCCTGTAGGCTTTTCACCGCGGACACAGAGTAATATTCAATGTACTGTACAATGCACACTCGAACGGCCAAATCTCCAAATTGGGAAATACAAAAGGACAAGGAGGCCGCGAGCAATCAGCGATGAGAAATGTGGGGGCCGGCGTCCATTCTATTATTTATTTCGCCATTCCTACATTCTTCTGCGCTGAGTACAAATTACTTTGTAAGAGGATTTTTTTTTTTTTTTTTTTTTTAATGGAACGAGGTGGCACGGGGACAAGATTGAGTAGCATGTGGAAGAATGATGACAGGAGAATGGAGCAGAGAGAGGAGGAACAGAGCGGAATCGAACAGCTCGCTGTGTGCAGATGCTAAATAAAACAACAAAACAGGACAACCGCACACACAGACACACACACGAGCGGGACAAAGGATAAAGTAGCACAGCACGGCACAAAAGAGGCCAGCGCAAGACTGAGGCAGAATCTTCTACAGGAAAAGATCAACAGCACTGTCAAAGCAACTTTATTTTAACATTACTACAGAGGCTCAATCTCTTGTCTCTTTCCATCGGCGCGCCTCTCGCCGGGCCTGTCGAGTTGTTTGCTGCCGGAGCTCGCTGCCTCCCCATTACCTCGATGCTCGGCCCACGTCGTGTCAAGGTTGTGTCAATATCATGTTGAATACACCTACTCAATCGCGCGCTGGCATGTAGCGTTTCACTGAGCTTGAAGCCCTTTGACGAGACAAAGGACGTGGAGAGGAGTGAACGGAGGGAGGCCGAGGGAAAGATGGAGATGAAAAGGAAGGGAAGGTGCTGGGAGATCGGAGATGGGAAGACAGAGACGAGAGGGATCAGAGAGCTAGTTGGCGCGGCGTCGCCTGTCAGCTAGCTTAGCGCTTTGGGAAAAATTTTTTTTTTTTTTTTGTGCCGCACTTGGCCGGGTTTATTGCCATGTGTAACGGCTATAAGGGGCTGAGGGAAGCAGCGGTGAATGCTGGCCCCAGATCCTCTCCCAGTCCTGGAACTCGGTGAATAGGCTGATGCCGGCTCGGAGCTAGCCAAGTGCTATTATGGGTCTATTTAATCCGAATCAATAAACCTTTAAAGTGCTCACTGAAACAAATGAAGATTGGAATTGTCAAATTGTATTGCTGTGAAGACCCTCCCCCCTCCCCCCTTCCCCAGCAGGCACAATTGCGATCAGTAATATTAGCGAAGTATTACAGAATGATGCCTTGGGTGAAGGCTTTGATGATGTTCCCTCTAATTCAGTGCTTTAGCAGGAACAGCTCTGCTGCGGTCCACTTGGAGGATAGGTGATTAATCCATGACATTTGGCCATAATCCCTGCACTAGGGATACGGCGACGAACACTGTAGGGCGAATATTCGCCCTGTTAGCGAGGGGTAGCAGGACGGATGAAGAGGTGGTGGTACAGTGTTTGATGGCGGGTGGCTTTAAAGGCAGGATGCAGCTGTGGACACACGGCCCGGCTTCTTTAATCACCTCTTAGTAGTCACCCTCTTTCATCCCTCGCTGCCATCTCAAAACTTGAAGGGACGAAGTTCCACAGTTTCCCCACCGCAGCGCAGGGCTGGAAATTACTCCAAGGTTTGGCACATGACGAAAGAGATCTGCTAATAAGAGCGTGCGGCTTTTATTTGAAGGTTTTATTCTAAAAGGCAGTGCACCTGTAATTCCAGAGGAACACAGCACAGTGTGAATGAAAACACCCTGGTCCCTGAATTGAATACGTTTTGATCAGTTTATCAAATCTATATATGCCTCCACCGCAGGCTCCTCGTGTGCTCATTGACCATGTGCTTCCACTCAGAGTTTCAGGCTCGGCAACATGTGTATCATCCAGTGGGAATCGTGAGGTGACTTTATGTAAATCCTCATTGTACCAGCTGTTCCTGTTGAGGGCATCAACACGTGGATTTCTGTACCTGCAGAACTCGAGCCGGATCCTGACTGGGATGAATTTGATTTCAACTTGTTTAAAAGACGCATCTAGAGACAGGCGTTGCAAATTAGCCCAACCTATAATTGCCGCGGTGTGTGGCATCAGTTAACGCGTCATACTTTTCCCTATACAAATAAACATTCAATTGGATTCAATACATTTCAAAATATTGTTTTACGCCATACATATTGTACACATTGTTAAAGTTTGCTTCTGCTCTGCATTACCTCTGATTTGTGTTCAGTGGTTTTATTTTAGAAAATAGTGAACTGCAGCACCGGCTGCCTGCTTTTTTAAATTGATATTTGCCGCTCTGCCTCCTAGAAATGGCTTTTCTGTTCTTCTAATTTGTAGCATATCTTTAGAGAGAAACGCAGTGTTGACTGGATTATGTTATATATATATATTTTTTTTATCAGCACATTGACTATACATTTAGAATGAAAGTGTCTGCCTAGTTTCTTACTCACTCATATGTGAACCATTCACATGATGTCTGTGTGGTAGTAGTAGCAGAAAGAGCACTTCCGTCACGCAGAAAAAAAAAAAAAAAAATTAATCAAGCAGCAATTACATTTCCTTGAAAGTATGAAATAATTAGTCATATTTAAACTTCAAGGGGAGAGTGTTAATATTTGATGATGTCTGGATGCCTCAATTATGTAAATGAATTAGTCTTTAACTGCGATCTGTGATTCTGGTGGCTACTAAAGAGTAAGTAAACAGTGTAGAAAATAATTCTATATGATGTCATCAAAGTAAAGCAATTACACACATTTCTTGGACCTATGAAATCAGCAGTAGCAGCTGAAATGAGTGCATGAATGGTAAATTAATCAACACTAATGAACGGGTAGAAAAATAACACACATTTCAAACATGCTCGATGCCTTACTTGGCGTTTAGAAGTGACGTAGTGGACTGATTTTTTCACACAGACTATATAAAAATAGTTGAGCTGGTAGGAATATTCTTGGCAGGTATGTTTATTTACCAGGCACGAGGAGAAAAAAAAGTTAATTTTGGACTCTGGATCATCACAGGCAAGCGGGACTACAGGTGGAAAACGTCCATCAGTCGTATTCCAAGTTGAATTTCAACCTCCAAGATGGTGACGTTTGCCAGCAGCCATTTTAGCTCACTTGCATGGATACAGGGGGAAATGTGGGCGTGGCGGGTCTAAGTTGCAGAAACCAATCGGAGCTGAAGGTCTGACAGCTTTGTAGCAGGAGCGGAATTTGCAACCCCGCCATCAGATTAACTGTCAGGACAGGCAAGACGAGATAAATGGCTGCTGATAATCCATATCCCCCCCCTGGGGTGACATGGAGCACAAACGGAAAAGAAATGTTTGATTACAGAGGAACGCCTTCATGCCACGTTCCCCATCTACACTTACACACACACCCCGTGGAGAAATGAAGCCGGGCTCTTGGCAGCGATGTGTACGGCAGATCCGAGCGATCACAGCTCAAGCTGCAGGCCTGCTGAGGGGAACGCTCGTCTCGTACTGCAGCGTGCAGTGTTACACGTCGAGCCGAGATGCTTTGTCCAGTTACAAAACTTCCGCTCACTTTGACTTGCCGCTGCTTTTCTCAGGGCGCGTTGTCTCTTTTCTCGCTTTGTGTTTGCGTGTTTCCACCTGGCCTGTATTGTGTCTGTCGTAGCAGCATTCCAATTAAGGAAGTATTGTTATATATGAGATGGAGAGCGGTGGGTAGTGGCAGAGCTGCCAGCATCACTTAATGGGAACGCTGGTGTCTGAATGGAGACGACAGCGGAGACGTTCTACAACCAATTTATTGTTTCCCTGCTCCTCCTTCTGGAAATCACACACTCACAAATAGAAAAGAAGACATTACATCCGCAAGGTAATATACTCTACAGCTCCATATACCAAACTGTGTCCCACCTTCCTACTGTGTGGTCTTCTGTGATTTAAGAAAAAGAAAAGGTGCTTAAACACTTAAGCAGTAACTGAACATGAGCAATCAATCCAACAAACTAAGGTACAGCCATGACAATTTGCAGAACACTGAATTTAGTTTACTCTTTGTGTTGATCATTGTATCCGGAATAGTTAAGTTTATAGTTTTTGCATTTTTCAAAAAGTCAAACTGTCAATGTCAATCCTTTTAGATGTAGTTACGTCACATATGACAAAAGTAACATGCACTAAAAGTCCCCCCGACAGTAGAAACAGTAGTATTTCCTTAGAAAAGCTACATGAAAACCACGCTGGTTGTCACTGCGGCTCTAAACACAATCCAGCACATTCATTCGAAAGACGCGTGCACTCCCCTGAAACGTTCAAGGTGACCAATCCAAAAGGTAACTCACAATTTTACACATTTGAGTGTGTTTACAGGTTTACAGACACCACCGCATCTGTGAAGAATTAAGTGTAAAGCCTTTTGTGGAACCTGCGTGTAATCTGATAAACTGCCTTCAGTGATGTCAATCCGTGGCTAAATTGCATTTTAGGTAATGTAGATGCCAGTTTTTAAAAAATAGTGTTGGGAATAGAATAAGGGGGATATAGGTTTTTTATCGTTTCTTTTTATCAGCAGCCCTTAAGGAGTTCAGCAGTTCATAGGTGTGCAATTCTAGAGCAGTGGACTGCTTTTTGAAACCTTGCACCCACATTACCCACAATGCAACTCAGCACCGAGGCAATTTACCAGATTACATTCAGCTTTCCTCTGGAGCCACAAAAGCCTTTATACTATTTTTTTTTTTTTTTCATACACGCAGTAGTGTGCCCCAAGACCAGGAAACACACTTTGATGTATGAAATTGGTTAAGTTACCCTTTAAACAGATATTAATGAGAGCAGACACCTCCCAGGATTTGCTGGTGAGCTCACAACTATGATCACTGATAACACTGGTGAACAAATACATGAAAGGTGCGTTCTCGAATAGTCACTGGTATCATATTCACACATTTCTGTATGATCTTAGCTGAAAATGAAGAATGACTGAGGAATCATTGAACAATCATTGCAATCATTTAACAAGAAACTGTGAGTTCCCAACTTTGGCATAAAACACATTGCTTTAGCAATAAGGGGGACCAATACAAAGCATATGTGTGCACATTTGAACAACTTGGGAGTTTAGGGTTCACTCCAAAGCAGATTGAAAGAAAAGATAAGCAGTTTCAGGATAGACAAAAACTTAAACATCCTTGGATTTGCATGTTTTATAGCTCTTTTGTGCAAGTTCTGTATGCATGTCGAAATGTGTTTGAGTGTGTGTGTGTGTGTGTCTGTTTGTAAAGACCCCTATAGTACATCTCTATAAGTGAGGTGCCCCTGAAGCCCAGCCTGTATCAATGAGGCTTCACAGTGCCACACACCCTCGCTCATTCAGTCCCAATTAGACCCCAGACGCCCTGTGAAACCAGGGCTGGAACGGCAGCCCCAGTAATGGCCAGATCGTTACAGGAGGGAGGGCAGAGAGGAACAGAGAGAGAGAGAGAGAGAGAGAGAAGGAGGGAGGTGGATTGGGGATAATGAGAGGTTACATGAGGACAGATGAGGAGGGCAAAGAGGAGGACCACTGGACCATGGCTGGTTACACTTTATACAGAGACTGTACACAAATGTGCGAGAACTAAGGCAAAGAAATGCTAGTGCATTTCTAGACATGCATGATTGCCCGAAAGCCTTTCACTGACAGTCATTCCTTACACTACAGTAATCATCTGCAGCATCGGCACTGTATGAAAATCCATTTTGCTGCTCTCTATTGCTGATTCAAGTAATTTAACACAGTAGTGTGAAACTGAGTTCATGATGTTTTTATCATATACACCAAATATATATGTAGAAAAAATGCTTCCACCCCTCCCTGCTGTACTTCTTAATCAAACTACTGTGGATCCAAATGCTTTAATTAAATGTTTTACCCTTAACACTCTGAAGATGATGTCCTCAGTTAAAAGTTTGTTCTCTAGATATTTTAGTCAGGGGGAAAAAGGTAGAGGATAATAGTTTATACACATACCTACAGGCCAGTGAACTCATGAGCCAATACTATTACAATAGCACACATGATAATGATGATCAGCACGATACAGCGATGCTAATATACATCGTCTTTGAGACACCATGATGTGTCTATATATGAAAAAGAAACAATCCAAAAGCAGAAATTGTAAAAAAAAATTTATTTAATACTGTATTGTGGTGCAAAAGTGACAAAAGATTGTCAAAAAAAAAAAAAATGCCACAACAAAATGATAAATATGACTGTAACAATCAGTATCACTATCACTTATTTTGAACAAACTCCCAACTCAACTGACGGTGGCGTTTACACCGTGAAGTTTTTACTGATGTCCCTTTTTGACAATCACCAGGATAATTGATGTTGATTTAAAAGAAAAAAATAGTCTGAAACTGTCTTTTTAAGCTCCCCCCCTTCCAAAATACCCAGTCTGATCTGATTGGTCAGCCCACACACGCCTGAGCCAGCACCGGTTGCGCTCTAACGAGTCAAATTGGTAGTGGAATCTGTTCGGTGATTTTTGATCACTGTATTTTCATTTTTTTTGAGAAATCGTGGGGTTCAGTATTTAAACTTTAAAACACGTTAGAACACTTCAAACACGTCTCAGTAGTTGTCGAGAATCTGTTATCTTAAAATGCACACAAACCCAGTCAAACAAACGCAGAGAGTCAAACATAAAGACGGTGGAGATAAAGAAAAGCAAAAAGGAGTTGAGAGGAAAGAAAGGAAGAGGAGAGGTCAACTGGAGTCCAAAAGGCTTTAGGCTGAAAGAAAAGGATGTGGAAAACGGAAGAGAAGAAAACAGTTATGGGGGGTTAGAGAGAGAGGCAGCGGTGGGAAAACAAGGACAATGTCTGTGTTTGTGTCGTCTTTGTCACGGTGGCATTTTGGAAGACAGAGGGGCTTTGTGTGTCTGGATGTGTGTGTGTGTGTGTGTGTGTGTGTGTGTGTGTGTGTGTGTGTGTGTGTGTGTGTGTGTGTGTGTGTGTGTGTGTCTCGTATTCGCTTCCCCATCCACTCAATTTGTGGAATTGATCCGCTCCCTAATAGTGAGCAAAACAAAAAGTCATCCTAATCCGACCATTATTTATAACACTGATGGGGGAGCGGAGAGGCCGAGAGAGATAATTTAACAGTAGAAGTGCGACAAAATCCTATGACAGAGAGATGAGAAGCAGATAGAGGAAGACAAATAGGGAGAGGAACGAGAGGAGAAAAAAAGAAAGAGGAAGACTGCTCAGCGCAATTGGAATAAAAACAAGTCGCTCGAACACGCTTGGGCTCGGAGCCGAGGTATGAGAGAGGTTACAAATAGACTTTCGCGGCGAGAGGCAAGCCGGTGGCAGATTAAGACGGAGGGGAGAAAGAGCTGGAGATGAAAAGAAAAGGGGATCACAGAGGAAAATGGAGATCAGAAAACAAACAAGTGGAGAGGATGACAGAGGATGAGAGGGGGGAGGGGCGGCGGCGACTGCTGGAGGACGAGCGCGAGGAGCGAAAGATCAAGAATTCGAGATGGATGAAGAGCAACAGGAAGCGAGATGGGAAGAGGAGAGAGCACTTGCTGGTAGCAGGAGTGGAAGGGAGAGAGGTGGCCAGAGTGAAGAGAGCAAAAAGAAACAAAAAAAAAAAACAAAGATAGATGGACAGCGAGGGAAAATTACAGAGGAGTGATTTTGGAGACGTTATAGAGTCTAATAAGAGCGTGCTGTTGTAAGACAGGCCAGGGCGGATATTCCCGGCGGTCCTGCTCGTCTTTTTTTTATTTTCATTTTTTTTTTTTCCCCTCGCCCTGCTTCTTTTCACCTCGCCCACACTTAATCTGCCG
Organism: Acanthopagrus latus; assembly: GCF_904848185.1. Lineage (NCBI taxonomy): Eukaryota > Metazoa > Chordata > Actinopteri > Spariformes > Sparidae > Acanthopagrus > Acanthopagrus latus. The sequence goes on from NC_051048.1 coordinate 16,660,192, forward strand.
AGGAAAAGGAGAAGCGTCGCCGTCTGAATTGAGGAATGGGAAGTAGACGGAGGAGTTGCCGAGCTCAAAATGCAAAGGAGTAAAGGGTGCAGATGTCTCGGCACGTCGCATCAGCCGCGCTAATAAGTAGCTCGCTACATCTAAAGTCTTGACAGAGAGCGTTTGTCTCTTTTTTAGTGGGTTTTGACTGCTTTTCTTCCGTTTTGAAACGTGCTTTCCTGCCATTAAACCGAGACGAAATTCAGTTCGGCCGACGTTTTAAGTATATAGTGGCCGAGATAATTGCTACAGCGCGCCGCGTAGACGCTGTAGACACATGTGATACCTTTGAGCGGGAGCTGTTTGTTTTATTTTCAGGGCTGGATGGGTTGCCGGTCTGAAGCATATTGAGCTGCGAGGTGGGTGTTTGCTGTTTGCTGTCACAGGCGGTGGAGTCGGTGTAGACAGAGTACAAACAGAACAGCAGCTAGGATCATCCAAACTCCATGCTGGTCCCCACAGCCCCGGTGTTATAAGCTCAGGCAGACAGAGAGAACAGAGGCAACAAGGAGGAGCACTTGGTGTGTGCCGACTGTGTGTGCCCCCCCCCTCGGTTTGTGCAAAGACCAGTGTGGAGGTGGTGGAGCTGTCAGCTTCTCTGCCATTTACTGGTTCGATTGGATATGAATCACATTTTCTGTGCACAGCAAAAGTATAGGCATGCAGTATTGCTTTGCATCAGTGCGACATATGTATGGTTGGCATGGCAGTCGTGCACTTTGTACGGCCACCATCCACCCCAACATGCAACTCAGGAATGATTCAGATATAACGTGCATCAATCAGTCAAACAAATTACACCACCCATAACTGCTGAACCATTAATAAAGCCACAACAGCCAACCACTATGACAGCAAAACAGTGCAGATGGAATGATCTTCATTTAGCTGTTGCGTGTGTTTCTATCCCAATGTGTTACCATATAGCAGCTGCAAGAATCTGGACTTTTATCAAAATCAACATCCAAATTGTGCCCACTCCTAGATGCTAGCCATCGTATGCAATGGCCATAATCCTGCTGACAAACCAAGAAAAAACAACCATCAAACGAGCGCCGGCGAAAAACCCAACCTAGTGTCAGCGCATACGAGTCACAAACAGGACATTATGTTCTGGTCACACCTATAACTGTCGGCGCCGTCAACGAAAATAGACTGAAGCCTTTATTCCACCTACAACCGTCCAATAAGCTGCGCTACATGTGATACATATATATGTCCTATGGATATCTGCCAGCGCACACACTGGGCAAAGCCTCTCTGTCAGTGCATGTATCTATTCCCCTTAATATGATTATCCTCCCATAAACCCCTGACAGGCAGGCAGGCACATACCATATGTCCACACGCAAAATGGAAAGCAGTGGACCGATGCATTCAAGCTGCACATCCGACGCTAATAATGTGTCACAGCAGGTATTTGTAGGGTTTAGATATTGTTAACAATAGACCTGTTTGATCCAAAAAAGCTTAAAGACGCAATAATCTTTTTACAAGGCAATATAACCGTTAATTATCTCCATGTAATTATGCACACTTTGAGCGGAGTGTTAAGAGGCTCGCAGTACAGTGGGACTCGCACTCGAGAGCCAGCTGCCAGGAAGGTACACCTTCCAAGGCGAGACATTCATCACGGCCTGCAGGACCGGTTCTTCTCTTGTTTGTGTGTTGGGTTGATTTTCAGAAAGGGTATTTTGTTAATGAAATACGGTCTAGCAGCAGGTCTCGAGTGTCAGAGCATTCTGTGAGCACTTGAATGCACCGTCCAAGAAGAGATTTTATAGCAGTACCTGGTGTCAGCTACATTTCTCTACTACAGTAATGTAAGTTTGACAAAAATAAGAAAAACAATAAATAAATAAATAAGTAGGGTGACTAAATAGAAGTGACATGGTGAGCAAGTTTAACATGCTGGTTGATTTTCTGTCTGTATTGATGTTCGATGGAACATATCTGCTGGGAAAGTCATCCATCACTCTGTGTGTTAATGAGTAAAAACAAGCAAAACACACACGTCTTGTTATTTAGTCTTTCCCCAAATGTAAAATTTTGACGTCATGCCTTAATGAAATGCCCTTACCTCCCATGAAAAAGCTCTGTACTCATATCCACAGCTGGCTCTCAGAAGTATTATAATACCAGTGCATGGTCACACACACACATGTCCCAGATGCAATCAGCGTGGCCTTTGCCTTGATCCATTGTGCTCTAACGATTAAGCCTTAGCCCCGCTCGGTGGCCTATAGGCCGGCTCTGCATAGGCCAGCTCTGCTGCTCTGCATCTCATCACATCCCATTCATCACCCAGTGTCCGTATCCACCTCCAGCCCTCTATCACATCAGCCCGCTATTGACCTCCTACTGACTCTCTCTGTCACACACACACACACACACACACACACACACACACACACACACACACACACACACACTAATTTGAGATAGACAGCCGCACAATGAGATGACAGAACATTTTCTAAGTGTTGTTGTGTCTGAATGCAGTTCACTCGAGGTTGCTCACGACTCACTCAAGTCCCTTTTGTTTTTCGCGATGAGATCTTTGATGCCAGCTTTATTTTTAAATCCGTCACTTCAAACTGGCATCCATACAGTATTGATCAATCAATAATATTTGACAGATGATCTAAATATAATGGTTTTTTTTAACTGACAAATGAAGCTTTTTAAGGCTTTTCTTCTGTATAAGGAGCAGATATGATTTTTTTAATCATGGTTACAACTAACAGTCAAGTTCACTGCTGATTTATCTGCTGATCAAAAAGTTGCTGACAATTTCAGAACCCAATGTGATGTCTTGAATCTGCTTCTTTGTCAGTCTAAAAGCTAAAGACGCCTTAGTCCTCACAGTTAAGTAGCTTGAACCAGCAAATGTTTGAGATTTCTGCGTGAAAAATGACTGAAAAGTATTAATCGATTACCTTCAATCTTCATCTTAACTAAATCTACGCTGTCCGTGTATATCCACACATTTCTAACACAGCTTGACTTGCACATTGAAGATAAGCGGCTTGTAATAATTCCAGTCCATCATGACCAAAAATACAGGTCTCAGAAATACAACAAAATATCCACCGATGTGTTCCTTCCATTACACTGTTACAATATTTTTCGCCACTCTCTAACCTTTCTGTTAATTGGACCACTAGTACAAAGAGCCTCTGTGTATTTGCACACAGATGACAGTTCATCATTTGCTATGAGCTATTTCCCTGTTATTACAGCTTGGAACCTCAGCGTAAAAGGTCAATATTTATCTCCACCTCACACCCACATGTGCTTGTGCACACACACACCCTCGCTGACCTCTCCATACTAATGAAAATGAAAATAGAAATAGTGGGGGGAAAAAAAAAAAGTTGAGCCCATATGGCGGGGAAATGAAAATGCTAATTTGGAGAATGTATGAAATTCTGCGTGCTACGTTATTCCCTTTTGAGTTGTCGTTTTAACCCGACATTGATTCAATATCTTTTTAATTATGGCTCTCTGTGAGGAGAGGGCCGCTTCGCCTCCATCTCCCCGCGCTCACTTTAACGTATGGCAAGATGATATCTCAGCAGGCCCCGGCGCTCTCTCCGCTGTTAAGGAGTAATATATGCTTCTTAAACAGCGTGTCCTCCACACGGAGCCCTCAAACATCTCTCCGCTGTTATCGCTCCCAGGAAAACCAAGTCAGACCGGATGTGGCTGAGGTTAATCCTCAATTTACCTTCAGCTGCTAATAACAAAATCAGCGAGAAAAATATAAATGTACAATGTGAGGCCTGAGTTCATAGCAGCCGCCTCTCTCCCTCTCGGCTGGATCTGTCAATGATTGCTGACAGCACACGTCGGCTCTCAGAAAATCGACACCCGGCGGTGAGACGCGCAGTGCGTGGACCACGTACCATCCCGGGGACTAATCAGTCGGCGGATAACAGGGTGGAGACGAAGGAGCCCGCCTCTCATCAGGGGAACCCGGAGGGTGGCGTCTCTGAGGGCAACCGGTGGGCGGTGTGCTAAACTGGAACACTCGACACAAGTTTAGGCCTAATCGTCTCATTGTCTCCGTTCTGCTTGAAAGGATCAGCATCCACGCTAAGCTCCTCAGGGTACCCGCCCTCCCCTGCTCTCTGCCATCTCGCTTTGTTTTTCGCAGTCGCTGTTTGTGTTTGCTGAGCAGAGCCAGTGTTTTGATTGGCATTGTTCGGTTATTTAATTTTCGTTCACCTTTTCAATTTCGGTTTCTGGTTAATCATTGTTTCCCCCTCGCCTTAAGTGTTCTGGGTTGTGGTTGAGGGCTTGTTATTGTTCTGATGAATGAGCAGAGCCTGTCACTTATTTAATATTCCCTGTCAGCAGTAATTCACGTCAAAAAAAAAAAAGTTGCAATGCCACAATAGAAAAAAGACATGTAAAAGGCTTTTTTTGCAGTAGTTTCACTGTGATGGCCAGTGGCACTAATTTCACACTTTAACACTTTAAAACTCAACTCTGGTACAGCAGTGGGAGTCATCAGTGACCAACAGTTAGTGCCTTACCATTTATCTGTTTTAATTCACATTTCAATTTCAAAAGGAAATACTCCAATGAAAAATTTACAAAAAAAACCCAAAACATATTAATCGTAGCTGAGCAGCGGAGTGAAATGGCAGACCAAGGGAGTTAACCATGGCTTCAGCGTCCACTGGACTTCTGCTCCGCTGTAGAGACGGATGATAGCAGCAGCTGCAAACGTCAGATCCATGTGGAGCGATGCTGACACGTCTTCAAACAGATACACGAGACAAACAGAAATCCAGTATTTCCATCAGGCTTCCGCAGTTTCGGGTTTACGTTATTATTCCAGCTCTATCCTCCTCATCTCCAGAGGTTTAATGACGGCATCAGCTTTTAATCTCCATGATCTTTTTTTGCATTTCAATGCTCTGTACCGCCTTTTTGCCAATTTTTGAAAATTGGATAAAATTTGTGTGCAATTTGGTCGGACACCTGATCACTGGAGAACACGCATGAGATCAGCTGTGAGCGTCTAACCCTTTGATTCCCACAAAATGATGGAGGCCTCTGCTGCTGCTAATGAAAGCTGCTATATGTAAGGAGGTAAATGTAAAAACATCGGAAGCCTGTTTCGTAACAACAACAGCTACTAGATAGATCTTAATGGTATAAAAAGTTCAACGTCAAACCTTCAGACTCCACATATATTATGTGATGAAAAAAGCCAGAAGTCTGATCTTTTAATACTTATATTTTGTATTCACATAAACTTTTCATGCTGTTAGCAATCTATTCATCTCTAACACAGTGCTCGAGTGAGTAAGAGACTGTTAAGAGACCGAAATATTCAAGTTCAATGTTAATGTTAGATGATTTGTATATAAAAAGTTAATTTTCACAGCCAGATACATGTGGTGGAGAGAACAGGAATACTTTCCTATTTTTTTGTAAAAGGGGGAGAAGCAAATAGGCATAAAATGTAATACTCACTTCAGTGAAATACTTTAAAACGGCACATAGGTGATAAGTCCTGAAGTAAATGTTACTTTCCATCACTGCTGTTCCTTTAGTTAGACATGTGAACTGTAGTGCAACGCAATCCAATGCGTGCCCAGGCTTGTCATAATGCATAAGCCTCTGTCTGTCTACGTGGAAGTGTTTACCATCTGTCAATAAGCCAGCATAGGATGTCCAGGATTTGTTGTGGCTTTTGCACGAGCAGCACATTCTGGAATCAGTCCTATTCCCCAAACCGCCTCCATGGCACGGCACGCGGTTTAGACGACGTCCTGACGACGCATTGTGAGGATGCAAAGGAAATGATAGAAACAGGCTCTCCTCGTAGAACCGATGATCTGATTAGTTTTAAAGCACCCTTAGCTGCCTCACATGTACATGTTTTGAAGAGATAAATGATGGAGCCCTACAGGTCTGTTGGTGCTTTTTGTAGTTCATCCCACATCGGGATCACATGTGACTCCTGAGGCTGTGTACCAAACCACCCGTCCGTCTGCGGGCATTGCATGCTAAACTTTTTGTCGCGGTGGAAACACAACAAAGCCGGAGGCAGAGAGAGACAGAGAGCCCGAGACAGGAGGAGCAAGAGAGAGAAAGCCTGTAGCCCCCAAGGGCCTCGGTCCTGTCTGTCACTGTGCCAGAACGATTCGCCCTGTAACTGATCCGTGGACACAGAGTCTACAGGTCAACTGTGACAGCCTGCTTGGCGTGTGTTTGTCTCTTATGTGGGTGTGGGTGGGTGCATCAGTGCATCTGCATTCTGTCTCCCGCGATGCCAGTGGCTGTCAGTCTTCATCTCCTGGTGCCCGACTGCAGAGCTCCGTGCATGGGCAGCCTGCATGCTGTCATTTGCCACTAATGAAATGAGATTCAGGTAGAGACGTGGCGAAGGGCGTCACGGGGTTAGAGATGCACAAGACCGATATGTTGCCGCGGCAACAGTCAATGAGACTTTGTCCACGTGAGAGTGGGTCATGTTGGGAGAGTGAGAGACTCGGTGAGGGAGAGGGAGAAACAAGTGGAAGTGAAGCAGTTGCCATAGCGACTCTCCATTGCAGCTGCCTGTAAATTTCTCTCTCCAGCGTGAGTGTGTGTGCCTGACTGATGCACTGACTTTAGCGTCATGGTTGTGTATTAAATATCCAGTGCATGTGTGTGTGATACCCTTGTGAACGCTGGTGTTGGAGGGTGTGTGTGCTGTGTGAAAAATGTGATGCATGATTCAGCAGGCACATGCACACGCACACACACATTCATATATATGTATGTGTGTGTGTGTGTATATATATATATATATATATATATATATATATACACACACATACATATACATATATATGTATATGTATGTATATATATATATATATATATATATATATATATATATATATATATATATATATATATATATATGTGTATATATATATATATATATATATATATATATATATATATATATATATATGTATACATCCTCCTCCTCTCTTTCCTTCTAACAGATGCTGTAGTGGTTATTTATGTGGTTGTTCTGCACTACTGCTCTCTCATATCCCCAAGCCTGCACGCACACACACACGAGCACGCACGCACACACACGCTCAGAAGCCAACAGGGGCTGTCACTGTGCCACAGTTCTAAGTCTTGTGTGCCATATGCTACCGTAGGTTCCTGGCAGGCAGGAGTATCCCTGCTCCCAGTCAGCTGGGAGCCTGGTTCAAAGGCCAACGAGGGCCCATCAGGGACCGTCCTCCCCGCGCACAGCGCTGCAGCAGCGGGCGCGCGGTGAAGCATCTCATGGCTGACTTTGACTGGATGCAGTTTGAAATGATCTGCATGCATTTTTTTACAGACTGACGCCAGACTTTATCATCATAGCATCAGAAAAAAAAAAAAAAAAATTCACAATCATTTGATAAGATATTCAGTGTAATTTGCAAGTGAGTAGGCAGGATTTGAAATGGAAACAGGGTTCAATTTGACTTTTTTCAATCATGAGAAGAAAATATAGAAAACAGAAGACAAAATGAAATACATCTAAAATAATAACTACTCTTTTATTACTACTAATAAAAGATAGTCTTCAAAAGTAACTGTCTTCACTTAAAAGGTACTTGCTGAAATGATTTAGAGACCAACTATAAACTGAAACATATGCCATGTTTTCCAGTAATAGAAATGCCATATTCGCTTGGAGCTTTTCACATATCTTCTACTTTTTGCACCTTAAGGTGGATCCTCTAACAATTTGTGCCTGAGCGAAAATGATAGCATGCAAGAAAGCTGTGTTTTCTGGAAAGTCCCCACAGGGGAATTGACCTAGAAATAGGTTGATATAGCTGTCCCGGCAGCTCAGGGCGCCTTGCAATTTGCATTTATGGGAGTTCCAAGTTCCAAGGTGCAAAATAAAATGAGGAAATTATGGAAATTCACGGCAGACATGATATATTAAGAGCTGGTGGCCTTTTATTATCGGCTGATTGTGCGCAGACTTGGCTTTAATATGGCTCCTCATGTCAAACTGGGGCTTTTTTTTTTTTTTTTTTTTATCTGTGAATTGCACTCCTGCTGCCTGGTGTGTTTGCTGTGTTGTCCCAGAGCACCATTTTATACACTGTTAAAACACCTCTCCCTCGCAACAGAGTGCTCTTTGGGTTGAGCTCTTGACACCAACGCGATGAGCTCTCGCAGCAAAATGAGCTGCTGTGCACAGTCGTCACATTTGCCCGTTAACTTGCTATCTGTACCCGCCCTCGCTGTTGTGCTTTGATAACCTCACACAGGTGGGATCAACTGCACACGCCTCAGTTACAAATAAAGACAGTCAGAGGAAGCGATGTGCAGGTTAGCTTTAATATGCTACACTAGCCAGGGATTTTTCTTTTCGTGCATCATCGCTGTAATCACGAGGAAACATTTGATTAGATTCCTGTCCTGGTGCCTCTCTCGTCGCCTGTCGCCAGAATCATCGCCTGAAATCTAAATTACCTCAAGCTCTTTTTTTTTTTTTTTCTTAAGAGCTGACATCCAGCTGCAGGGAACAGTGCAGTCTCAGGCTTTTTTTTTTTTAATCCGACCCTGCTATTTGCTGTTTGCTCAGTATATTATGATCTTACACAATATGTGATCAAAGAGAATATGAGAGGCGTAAATACAGTTATTGACTTTTCCCCACTCTCTCCTGTGTTTGTGTGTGTGTGTGTAGATATTCGTGACCGCAGGAAGAAGCCGGTGATGCTGTTTATCCATGGAGGCTCCTACATGGAAGGCACCGGAAACATGTTCGATGCCAGCGTCCTGGCCGCCTACGGCAACGTGATCGTGGTGACCATGAACTACCGGCTCGGCGTGCTCGGTAAGTGAGCCGGATGTCTTCTTCATTTAATTTTTCTTATTCTTGTTTTTTTACAAAATCACTGCGTACACTCTCCTCACAGCAAGATAATCGTGTTATCTAGAATCATGATAGTACATTCAACCTAAGATCTTCCCTCTTTCCGAACACAAAAGAGTCATTCGCACACACGTGCAAGTCGATTTCACACGGCGGACTCCCTGATGGACGACATCGACAGAATTCATCAATCTAATGACAACCAGTGCAGGCGCCGATCATGAGAGCTTACTCTCTCATGGATTTCCTTTGTTGATTATTCCAGTCGAAACACTCTGATTGTATAATTGTTTTGCTTTGCCAAGGGTTCACAGAAGGACTGGCAACTGTTATACACTAACCCCAGCCACCATTACCAAAGATGTATTCATGTCACCAGTACTTTTTTTTTTTTTTTGTTACACGAACATATACGAGTATTGTGTTTGTGGCTATGCTGCGATAATTGACAACCATTTTTTTTGTCTGAAGAAGACAAATTACAGATAATTGCTGTAGACCAAAAAGCGCAAAATAAGAAACATGCAATTTGCTTGGAGAAAATTTATTTTTTTTTAAAACATTAACTCTGTTTTTTTTTTCATCGTTCTAATAATTAGTTTTTGTAATTTTGTGTGAATAATTACCCACAGTGCTTTCACAGCTTGTCAGAAAAAAAAAAAAAGTCTATGATCATTAAAACTGAACATGTTCTATCACCATCTTATTATGAGCAGTCAGAGTTCTGTATTTCTCTCTGTGTTGCCAGGCATGTCAAATCAGTGCTCACAATCTCACACTTTGAATAGATGTGCAGTCTTGCACTACCTTTGAGCTTCTCACCATGTGACCACTGCTCTATTATTTGTCCTCCACTCGGCCAGTAACTCTTTACTGGAGAGAATGCAGAGATGGGAACAAGCATGCAAATCAGATACAGATCTGGCATTTTTACTGACACGGAAATGCACCTCACAATTCCTCATTTTAACTACGGCGCCTCCAACTTCTAGATGTCTATGTCGCAGCTGTATAATTCATTACACAAAGAGCAGAGGATTGTAAAAAGGAAAAAAAATGCCTTTACGGAGTGTTTGAGTCCTGGTTTATGATGCACTCTTGAGCTGTTAGCACCACACACAGCACGCTGAAAAGCGAGGGGATTTGGAAAGTAGCGAAGGTGGCTTTACAGGCCGAGTGCAGTAAGTGTAGTGGAACCGTGCCATAGCAAGGTTTGGGGGGGGGGGGGAGAAAAAAAAGAAAAGTATCATCTGTCACCTCAGCTCTCCAGCACGAGCTCGTCATCCTTTTCCCTGAAAATACACTCGACTTCTCCTCTTTGTTACTCACCGCGCTCTGTCTCGCTCCATTGAGACCAAGTAATTTAGCTTGGAGAGGAGGAACATGCCTCTAAGGAGGCAGGTGCTAACTAAAGGAAACTAAGTGCATTAGATATTTCATTAGCTGCAGAGAGAGTGGGCTGCTGGAAGCTGTTGCAGAACCGGCTGCCTCGCTTTGATTTGGTTTGTTTCTTCTTCTGTTTTTTTTTTTTTTTGTTTTTTTTAAAAGGACGCTTCTGTGTTGTTTTTCGGGGCTCTTACACAGCCTGCACAATGATGACAGATTTTCATTTGCATGCAATTACCTTAAGTGTTTGCCTTTCAATGCGTCTTTATTGGGTTCATCAGCATTTCTGCTACAAGTGGATAACGGAATGCAATGTAAAACGTGACTACAACCAGAGAACCGTGACGCTACCGTGAAACCAGCGTGGGGGGGGGGGGTTATTTCTTTGCTTTCACATTCCAGTGTGCTTACCGAGCAGTGGTAAGGAATCGAGGGATGATTTAGTATCGGTTTAAAACCCTTGGTCTTATTTTTTCTTTATGCTGATCAATCCTGTCTTCACAAATACAATTTTTTCCAGATACAATCACAGGCAACCAAACTTTGATTTGATTGTAGTCGACTGTCGATTGCTCGACTCTTTGCAGATGGTCAAACATTCACAAATTCATCGTCTGGGTGTTTTTCTGCCTCCTGATGAAGTGCTTTCAATGTTCTGGCTAAACTGCTGGCTTGTTTACAACCTGTCAGACCACATGTGTTTTCTTGACTCACCTGGCTTCGTTCCAGCGACGGTGAGTGTTCTCATATATATATATCTCATAGGAAATTACTTTGGCGGCTGCAGTGTCATCACAGCTGACAGAGAGCGTGGCCAGACATTAACGGAATAAGGCAGAATCTCCCTTTTGTTGTGACTTTGTTCTGTTTATTATCAGATCAGTTTATTATCTTGTTCATTCGCGACAGCTGCTGATTGCCACAAAACAGGCTTCCAAATAAGACCGATTCTTACAGCACAACCCAGCATACTGTAGACCGTAGACTGCCTTTGTGTCGGAGTCTTTTTTATCCCAGCTTGAACCGAGTACGTGGAGTTTTACATGGACAAAAATAATCCTGTTCAGAAGGAATCCAAATAAGTGGATTACCAACAGAAGTTTAGTTTTCAGAGAGGATAAAAGGAGTCAGATATATGAGCGGCTCCCTCCCAAGTTTTTTTTTTTTCCTTTTTTTTCTTTTTTTCACAGAATTAGATTCAATGAAGAAGTGAGATAATGGCCCTAGATCCTCTGAGATTAATCCCGTCGCTGGATGTGCACGAGATAGGACTGGATCTTATTTATCTTCTCTTGTGGGTTTGTGAATTTCATCACAGGTCTGCTGGCATCTGTTGCATTTTCTTCCCTCGTCCCCCCCCCCCCCACCCCCATTTGTGGCACTCCCATCACTTTCTTTGAGTCAAGGAGAAAGCAAATTGAGAGGGAGACTTTTGTCATTTGTATGCAAAGAGAAAGCCGCAGCTATCTCCCAAATATGAGAGCCATCCAGTGCAATTTGGCCGTGATTGGGAGAAATGTGAGTAATCTTTCGCCCCATGCACCCTATATGATGGATGGCTCTTTCCCTCCACGGAGAGAGGCACAGAGAAGCCAGTATGAGGGATAGAAAATGTGCGTTTGTGTGCTCAGAGGGTCGGTGTGTGTCGAGCACGTGTAGCTGCGCGCATTCGTGCATATCAATGTCGGCTCTGTGGATACACTGCGCGGGGTTCCTACTGTGTTTGTGTTCCTGCTTCAGCAACCTGACATGCTGATTTGGAAGGGCAACGCAGGAATTATTGATACAGGAGCTAGATGTGGTCATGTGAAATGCAAACTCAACACTGCCTGCCTGCCAAACTGAAAAGGGTTACCTTCGCATGAGATTATCTGTGTCAGACCACCCTCCCCCCCCCGCTTCTCATGGAGGTTATAGGTGCAAATTGATTGATCGGCTCTTTTATAGCCTCCGTCAGCAGTGCAGAAGTTGGATTTTGTGGTCTTGGTTAACAAATCACCGCGAGGGCTGGAAAGTTTTCCAGCGCCGTATGTTTTCAATTTAGCAGGGTAGTTAATACCCCTGATCATATAAATGATTACAGCTGGAGTTAATTTAAATGCACGGCTGCTAATTAAGACTTAAAGCTGGCCCCTTTTAAAACTGGCCTTGCCCAAACCCTATCTGGAAAGCAACAGATCGCAAAAGCGAGCCTCTGTTGCTTGACTTGAAATCTGGATGTAGAAACTGATGAACATGTTTCAGAAATGTCAATATTGTACTAAAGCTAGTTGAAATAGAGAAGGAGACATTATCAGAGGAAGCTGGAGAGCTAGCTAGAAATGCAAGATCAGTGTATTCAGCAGTGGCAGTAGCAGGAGCATCTCTGTGGAACAATAGGCATGTTGGTTGAATTGGGGGATGACAGTGTCCCTGTTCATGGGTGTGAAGTAATTCCTTTGTGTCTTATTTATTTTTAATAGTTTTTTGAATAATAGCCATGGTCTGTGACACAGAGGAATGAGCTTTAAAGGTGCAATTTGTAATACAGTGAGTAAAAAGTACAATATCTGCCTCCAAAATGTAGTGAAGTGAAAGTACGTAAGAACAGTAGTTGAGTAAATGTATTTAAAGGCTTCTGTGACATTTAGTGTCCCTGCTGTGTGAGTGTCGTTGAGCTCCTGTTAGTGACTCCTGACCTCCCTGTGGACTGAGGTGAGAGAAAATCTCACTTGGGTGGCAACATATCCTGGATACAGTCTGAATTCTAAATGAACTGTAGATGCATTGCTAGTTGAAGTAGATGTAACCTGGTTTTGTGTGACAGTTTGATGCGACCTCCACGTGGATTGCAGAGTGGCTCAGAGAAATGTTTCATCATTTTATACGAATATTTGAATCAAGTATATATCGTACAAACTGGTCTGACTCCCCCGCCCGCTATGACTACGTTGGCGTTCAGGACAACAAAGTCAGCCGCTCCACCATCCCTTCATCCCAAACTCCAACTCTTCTCCCCCTTTTTTTTTTTTCTCTCTGCTCAGCGCGTTGCTACTTCTGCTGCCTGTTTAGATCTCATTTTCCCCCTGTGGCAGCTCGGTCCTCAGTGCATCCATTTCAAACCCTTCAGAGCATCCCGTTTGGTCAGGACAGTTACTTCCTGTCTTTTGATACCAATAGTTCAAAGAAGCATGTTTTGAGAAAAAGAATCCGACTCTCTTCTTGGCTTTTTTTCTTCTTTTTTCTTTTAACACATATTTCTGCATCATGCTTTTAATTGTGAAACGTTTGGGGGTTCTATCTAATCACAGCCAACTTGCTTCCCCTTTTCATGCATGCATTGTGTTTGTATGAGGGCTTATAGGAAGAAAAAAATCTAAAAGAAATCAAGCACAGAAAAGACGAGAATGACAGTAATAGAGGTCAGGGAAGAGAAATCAACCTTCTCAGTCTCTTATTTTTTTTTTTCCCCCAGCCGGCTGATTGAGAGACGTGATCTTTTCTCTCTCCGTCTCCGCCGACACCCCTTATTTAACAGCCGCCTCTCAAGCCCTGCCAGCGCTACGCAAATGCTAACCGCCATGGAATCATTCACACAGCAGAACACGCCTGACTCCATCCGTATGCTAATGTGGAAATTTACCTGTCTGCACCGAGACAGGCGAGTTTCTCCGGCTAGCCGACCGCCGAGGGAAGGAGGTGGGGGGGAAGCAGCAGGCAGTCTCTGCGGGGAATTCTGCAGAGTTCAATATGTAATGAAAAGCTTCGCCGGGGCCACTGAGCGCTTGACCTTGCCTCGGATGTCTCGGCGACAGACATCGCTTACAGTACATACGTACGACACCTGCACCCAAATGGGCTTTTTACATCCCTCTGCGAGAGGCGAGGGAGGGAGAGATGAAAGTGAGACCATGCATTCATTCAGACATTAACAATGATGATGAGAGCAGAGGGGTGGAACAGCGGCTTACAAAGCTCCCAGCATTTTTGTTTTTTCTGTTGTTTTTTTTTAGATGCTGCAACACATTTTTTCGGCATACTGTACGCAACGATGAGGTGTGTGTGTCCGTGTGTGTGTGTGTGTGTGTGTGTGTGTGTGTGCCTCTGGCCAGGATACGCACACACGCAGAATAGGTTGAGAGATTTTGAGAGATGAGGGAAATGACAGCGGGAGAGAGATGGCAGAGAGCAGGAGGGAGAGGGGGGGGGAGAGAAGAGGAGAGGAGAGGAGAGGAGAGGAGAGGAGAGGAGAGGGGGCTACATTTGCCTGTGATGCTAAAAATAAAACCTGCAGAGCGGCTTCGGAGTGTGCAACGGAGCAGACATTCATCTAGAGCACAATTACACTGTATAGGCTCTGTGTGGCTGTCCGAGCGCATGCACGCAGCAGATATGCCATCTACTGCATTATATGTCTTCAGTGCAGAGGCTTAACACACGCACGCACACACACACACAGGCGGGCTGGAATGCTTTGCACACAGGACGAATCCACTCTAAAATGGCTCTGCCTCACACACGCACACACACACACACACTGTTACTTTGTAAAATTCACGATATTGTATTCAGGGAAGTGAAAAATGCCTGTTCGACGCTTCAGCAGGGGGCCCTCAGTCTGTGTGTGTGTGTGTGCGCGCGCGCGCGTGTGTGTGTGCTGTCCCATGACCAGACAGCAGTGTGAAAGGCGACCTGACGGGACCAGAGAAGATATTAAGACACACACACCTCTCGCCAACACTCGCACGCACACACACGGTTCTCAGTCTCCATAGCAACCTCCAGCAGAATTGATGAGCAAAGTCCTCTTGACTCTATGTGGGGGGGGGGGATTGTGGTGTCTTAAGTGTGTGTGCGCACGTGTGTGTGTGTTGGGTGGTATAGAGTGTGACTTTGAGAAGGAGGACAGGCTGCCGCACTATTTTTCTTAGAGGGGATTAGCACCTCAGCTGGCCCACATCACACGCGCGCACACACACACACACACACACACACATTTAAGGATTGACACACATTCCCGTGGGCAGGTTAGATGTACACGGACGCCCACCTGCACTGACACACACATTAACAGAATCACAGACACACATTCGGACAGCTCCCCAGACACTGCTTGTCCTCTGTGTGTCCGTGGCCTTGATACGCTCTCTCCCTCCTCCTCCTCCTCCTCCTCCTCCTCCTCGTCTCCTGTAGATTCACACCTCAGAAACTTGTTGAGTATACAGTTAAGTACACCGCAACATTGCTATCTGTCTGTGTCTATCGGTTTTGACCTTATTTCTACAGGGACACAGTGAACACATAGACTGTGTACTGATAGATTAGACCCTCACCATTCGAACATCCTCTCTCTCGTACACTTATTAAACATTCAAACATGATGTCTCCTTCAAAGCAGTCTGGCAGCCCGATAATGTACGATATGAGCAAACAAAACTCAGGCGCTCCCAGCCAGCTGCTTTTGTTATTTATTTTGGGCAAAAAGCAAACATGTTTCAGCTATGAGCCATCATCAGCTTACTTTACATGATTTTTTTATTTGCGTGGAGAAGCTTCTGTCACAGGAATACAGCGTGATTCACCATGAGGGGCGATTTCAGAGAGAGAAGCTCAAAATGGAACGGTCTCATTTACCGAGGGAGGTGGTCAAATTATAGTTAAATTAAACTTCGGTTTATAAACATCAGTCAGATCAGACATTGCAATCGTCCAAATAATTTTTATAGAATAACTACATAGGATTTATTTTATTAACTGTTGACAAAGTAATACAAACATCAGTTGCTACTTCGCAAATAGTGTTTGTTTAATAAATGATTTATAAAGCATTTCATTGCTTGTTAACAGTGAAACAGCTGTACACTAAAGTTTAACTATGGATTTACTGTTTATTAATACTGGTTATTATGAAGTATTACCGAAAAAGATTTGATTACAGTCATAAGCAGAGGCGGATGTGGCTCAGGGGTAGAGCCAGCATCTTGTTATCGGAAGGTTGCTGGTTAGATTCCCCTGGTCTGCATGTCGAAGTGTCCTCGGGCAAGATACTGAACCCAAAAACTGCTCCTGATGTGCTGGTCAGCCACTGCCATCAGTGTATGAATGTATGTATGAATTAGAACAAGAGTTAGCTAAATGCCCCCAAAATGAAAGAAAAATAAAATAAAACAGAATAAATTAAAATGTAATAAGGAAAAAACTGGCAAATATCATAATCGTGTGACGCTGATTGCCAAAGACTGGAAACATGTAACCTAACCCTAACTACCCTAATACATAGTGCATACATTGCACATATAAGGAAATCAAGTATGAACTTATTCAATCTCTGAGTGCAAATATTCTGAATACAACAGGAGAGCATATGCTGAGCTTCATTGGAAATTTCCCTGAAGTAAAATTCCAGTATTTTTCAACCTTGATCTGTACGGGACAGATTTTGTAAAGACAGAAACAAATCATCTGAGTGTATTTTACATTTTACAAATGCTCTTCTTTCGAGTCAGATACCAGAACTGGCCGGACAGCCAGGCGGTTCAGGCTCTGCAGTATTTTACCTAGTTGTACTTGTTTTCCTTGAATCGGATGTCTCAAATTCCTATACAAGAGGCCCCAATTGGTAAAATGTGTTGAAGATGGGGATTCTGCAGAAAGCAGGTAATCGTTCCGCTACCTTTATTCCTCTTGTGTTTTTCCTTTTCTAGGACAGCCAGGAGCTGTTGAGCAAAGTTACCATTTTGATTGACACCCCAGCTCAGTGGTCTTTATATATCTTTAAACACGACAAAGTTTTGGATCCTCTCTTGTGAATCTGTCGGGACGGCGAAAAAGTCTCTCTGTGTAATATTTGTTATGTTCCGTCCGGTGTAATCAAGCTAATGTGACTGACAGGATGACAGGGAAATTAATTATTAGGTAGACATTCCAGTTTGGTTCCCCAATGATCCGAAACAAAATATTTCTTTTCCACTCGCTGTTACTCCATTTATATCTATGAACCTCTTGTGTTTTCTCCCTGTTGCACGTTTGCCTCCCCGTCTCCCTCCTTCTCAAACAACTCCCTCTACCTTTGTTCCGTCGCCTCGCCTCCTCTCTCCCGCCTTCGTCACCCCCTCCCCCCACTCGTCTCCTCTTTCATTTAATCTTTACTTCAGCCTTTTAAAAAGCTGAGTTATGGGCCAGATTATGCTGATGTATGTTTCACATGTCAAACAATCAGCTCTGTAAGTGAGGAACCATGGGCTGGTAATAGCCGGGGATGGATCATCATTACGGAGGGATGACAGGCGTTTGAATCATCGCGCGGGCGCTGCGGGGCTAACTGGGAGACTTAGCTCTCCCTCGAGGACGGCAGACTTGTTTGGGGAGCCGGAATAGCATCTTGCGCTTCTTAACGTTCAGATTGACACTCACAAAGACGGGCTGTTAGCGAGAGTAAACACAAAGCAAAGAAAAGCAGTCAGCATTTGTGCTGGTATCTGCTGTGACTCGGTGTGATGTTTCTGTGTGTGTGTGTGTGTGTGTGTGTGTGTGTGTGTGTGCACGGACTAAAAACTAACACAGCCTCTGAGCTCTCTTTGCATGCAGCCAACACGCGTAGATAATAAACAACATATGGCATCGGGATGCTACAGTGCTTAACATTCTGCTGCACTGTAGGCTGTGTTTGTTCCTCTTGATGTTAGTCACACAGAAAGTGTGCGCATTGTTTGCCGCGAACACATAACAGCTCACAGACACATTTAGCCGTAACAGATGAAGCCACCACTGAACACTTCTTCACTTTCAGATGTCATCAATTAAAGATACTATCTTATATAAAGAGGAGTTATTTTTAAGTGTCTGAATTGGAATGGTGGCCGTGCCCATTCTTCCGTTTTACTCTTAAACCTCAGCTTTCTCGAGTGATATATATTTCCTGAGAGAGCCGGGTGTGAAGTTGATGCGGCCACGCGTTAGGGGGAAAGAGCAGCTGCCAGGAGGTTCATCAGTTTAGAAAATGGAGAGGTTTTCCGTGCTGCTCCCTGACGAAATTGCCTCATTGTGTGGCTTCATTACCTCCTGCTCTAGGTTGCTGCCTGTGTCTTTGCCTCTCCCTGCAGTGGATTTCCACCTGCGTAGAGGCTGTTAAACACCACTTCTGTCCGAGTGAAAGATGCACAAAAACCCGCGGTGATATCCGCTAAGCCATCCAAAGCTGAGGACTGAGTTGGAAAACTTATAAGAAACTCTACACTGTGATGACATTTTCTTCAAATTTTCTCTCTAAGACTAAGATTAATTTTTTTAGAAAAGGTAAAAGCTGCCAACAAATTATCCTAGCCCTAAGGGCAGCTCCTAAGGTAAGGACTGTTAAGAAAGCGTATAAATTAAATATTCTTGGCCCATAATTTGACAGCCATGGATATTTAAAGCCAAATTAAATAACTTTTATAGCTTAAACAGCTTCAAAATCCTTCTGATGCTACAGTGTCTTGTAATATGGTGTCTGTCACTTGTTTCTGCGCTATGTGACTTCAGTGAGAGCGTTACATACATGTTTACTTCACACAAATTGCCAATGTTGCCTTAACAGACTGCTGGCTATTCCTTTTCTACTTTAATTTGCGTGAGTTGCGACAATATTTGTTTAAATGCATTTTTTTTTTTTTTTTAATTGTGCTAAATGTGTTGGATCATTTTAGATCAGAATTTCATTGGCATAGTTTTATTTCTTGATGTTTTTTGTATTTTCTTGGTCTTTCAAGTTATACTTAGGTTACATCTCTTCATCTCTACCATAGGTCGTTTTTACACCGGGGACACTTGGTGCATGAAAGCATGAATGTGAAATGAATTCCATCAAGAACCATTAACAGACGGATGAGAGCACTTTGCTCTACATCAGCACAGTCTGCAGTTTAAGCCCGTTGTTGCTAATTCTGTCCCGAATCATGTTTACACTAAGGTAAAGAAAGAGTCATGCAGAGGAAATCTGTCATTAGATGTAATCAGAATGTAATTCATTAGATTGACTGATTAGTTAGCTAACTACGATAGCTTTTCTAGCTAAAATAGGCTAGATTTTCAAACATCTTAAGATCGTAGTGTCTTATTTGATGAGTTTTATGGGAAATGGCTGTAACAGTGCCACTTGCTTAAGTAGTTTCTAATGTCTCCATTGTCAAAACCGTTGATTTGAGATAAGGTAAGCTAGTATTTTTAACGTTATTCCTTCAGTTGTAGTTTTCTTTTGTTTGTTTTTGATTAATTTCGATGCACCTTAGATGCACATCCAATCAGTTTTTTTCCCCCACCTTTATCATCTCTGACCTCATACCGATCCCTTGTTTACATTGCCCAAAATCGCGTATGTTTTAAAGAGTGATTGATTTTCATCTCATCTGTTATGTCCCCATCAAATTTTTACAATGCCAAGTGATGGGTGTCTTTTTTTTTATACATATATATATTCTTATTCTTATTTTCTTCCATATTCGGGAGTTTTAAAGAATTTCTAAAGCTGATGAAAAAATGACTGCACCAAGACAGAAGAAATAAACGCTGCATACTGAGTAATTGATGAAATTATGAGATTACGAAGGGATGATTTGTGTGGTTGATTTCCCACTGCTGCCCAGTACCCAAATCTATTACGGCAGCTTTAAAATTAAAACTAGTAAAGTGTTCAGATCATATTGACTGCAATGAAAAAAGCAAACACAAAACACACAGACACAAAAAAACATTTTATACATATTTCCTCAGACTATCAACAACTAAACAGATAATACGTCTGAAAAAACTAGAGTAGGAGGGGCTCGACACCTCAAAGATTCAGCTGCGAGATGCGGAATATGGTATGTACTGTGATGTCAGCTTGGCAGTATCATCAGCTAAAGCAATCTGTTGGCCATCACCAGCGTGAATCTCAGGGAAAGCCCCAGATGCCACAGTCGGAATAAGCATTTCATACCCTAGGCTTTCACCGCCACGCACAGAGCATCCCTGCTGATAGTCGCATCATTTCCTCATTGTTCCCCTCGCTGCCTGCCACTTCCTCAGCCCGTTACTCCGACCTGGGCCTCTCCATGCCAGGCTGCTCTGTTGCCTCATACCCCTCGCTTTTTCCAGAAACACCGGGTCCCCCTGGGGCACAGCTGGGCGCCAAGGCCCATCTGCCCTCTGGATCCCCCACTGACCTTCACTCCTACTACACCTCCACCCTGCCATCACTAATACATTAACCTATCAAGCCTAGCTAACACAGCACCTAGGGCCAGGGGAGCGTGTTTCATACTTTAAACATACACCAACACTAGCGCGCACACACACACACACACAGAGGCTATATGAATGGTAATAAAAGTAATTTGCATGACAGGGAGGGAGAAGTCAAGGACGGGACTGCCTCGTGTCAGCCACATGGTTGGCCGGGTCACCTGTGATTGACAGGAGGGAAAGCATGATAATGTCAGAGGCGATAGGACACCTGACATGAGCGCGCACGCACGCACACACACGCACACACACATACACATGAAGCCAGACAGCAGAGAGCGAGTCGGGCGAAGGCAGAGCGAGCCGAGTGGTGAGAGAAATTCGAGTTCACTCATGCGCGCACTTCACTCTTCCTCCACTCGCGCACACGCACGGACGCACACATGCCAAACACAGGCTGGCCGCGGTAACTCGCTGGCCCAGTAACAGATGCCGTGAGCAGTGTGAGAGCCGGGCTACACCTGCTCTCCTCTGCTGCTCCACCTCCTCTCCGGTGCACGGCCGCACATACAGACCCGGAGAGTTCCTGCCTCTCCCCCTCCCCAGCCAGGCCACCTCTCGGCCTGGGCCATTTCCAAACCGTGCCCCCCCCCACCCGCCTCCTCCCTCCACAACCTCTTTTTCTCCACCTGGTTTCCACGCAGAAGCCAAGCTATGGAGCCACTCACCAAAAAGACTTGCATACACACACGTTTTCTTTTTTTTTTTTCCCCTCTCAGAAGTATCCATGTATGCAAATAACATCCTTTTCATTTACTTCAGACCAGCCTGTTAATTCAAGAGCCTCTGAAATTAAATGCTAACATAGATGAACTGTCCTAAGCACCCGCACACACTTTCACTCCCAACCTGTTACAACACCTGGGCTATTAATTGAAAACCTCACGCGGCTCTCTAAGGTGCCCGGTGTGTGCGTATGTGTGTGATTTGCACGTATTCCCCGGCTCATCATATTCATGCGTGTGTCGGTTCATGATGGAACGAAAGTGTGTACAAAGCGGGCGTAGTGTGTATTTGCGTGCGTGATCCACCTGTGGTACCCCGGCTCTCCTGCTCTGATCAAGGATGAAGCAGTGTAGGCATCTCATTAAGAAGCTGCTGGAGCTAATTAACTAATTTACCAGCCTATCCTGGGGAACCAACTTCTTGCCAATCAGCCGGGCCTAAATGAGCCCCGTTCACGTACGTAAAGCGAGGGAGGGCTGTGGCCGGGCGTGCGTCTTTCCTCCCCCCACCGCATTCGCTCGGGCTGATGATAATGACCGTTTATTTGTGGCAAGGAGTAGTTTATGTTTTCACGTAAGAAGTCCTGTCACCTGTTGACGTGGTGCCGCGACAAGCTTGAGCCCCCCCTGTGTCAAAACGTGCCGTTTGTTTTCCGTGTGCGGCTATTTCCCCCGAACACTCCTGGAACACAGCAACATTTGAAAGCGTGCCAAGTGAATTGACTGCTCGAAACTGTTGCACAAAGCCTCGTGGCGGTGCACTTACCATGACATGTGGAACATGAATGAAATGCAAAACCTATTACAAGCTTTCGTTTTTAGTGAATGACATGTTTGAATATAACCCTGAACGCGCCGATTCGCAGCACTCAGTCTGAAAGTGAAAAGGAGGGTCTGAAGTGTGCTGGTTATTCATGTGCATGCATTTGCTCCGGCATTGTATGGCCTCTCTGGTGCCCTCTGCTTGCCTTTTGTGAATATTTATACATAAAAACAGTCCCATTACTGTTGACTGTTGAATTAGTAATGAATACAGTTATGAAGCCACTTTGTCCTTAGTGTGTGTTTCTGCCTCTGTGTGTGTCTGAGTGTGAGTGTGTTTATGCACAGTGAGGTACAGAACCAGACACAGCCCTGCAACAGCCAATAGAGCATCCACATGCCTGTTCTACATTGCGGAAGTGGTGTGTGTGCGTCTCAAATCAGAACAGTTCTCCATACCTCAAGAGTTTGGAGGCTGGTGTCTTTTCTAAGTGTTTCCAAAATCAAAAAGAACTAATCGGTTAACCAATTTACCCACTGCAGTGGGAACCAAGCATTACTTCTAAATTCATTTGCTTATACATCATTTTGTGGGGTTACAGGTTAAGAAACCTTCTGTGTGGGGCTACTATAGATGCTACTATATCAGAGGTCTAAGGAATGACTTCAGTTGTGTTCTGCTCTTTATTCGGTTCGGTTCAGATGTTTGCACTCAAGCAACTGCAGACAAACTGGTGTTGGATGGTGAAGTTTGCGCAACTTGGCATAAACAGCATTGCTTGTGCACGCAGATTTTTCAAGAGTAAGCATCCAAATAACAAGTTAACAATTCTGTTGACATTTTAATAACAATTGATTGTATCAGTATCGTAGTACTTTGGGTAAATAGCCCGACCCTACATGGACAATACTGCTCTATGTATTCTACTAGGAAATAATCATGGATCACAGGGTAGTAATTTGTTGCCTGAGATGTAACCTTAGCCTTGCTTTATATATTTTAAATATGTCGTATATGTGTTTATATATTGTTTTGAAATGGTTCGGACTAGCTCGAGCTAGTCTTAGCTCACGCTCGGTAGCTCTTGCTGATTAAACAGGTGTCAGTTTAGCCTGCAAATACAATGTTGTTGACTCGAAGGGTCAAATTTGTAAAGTAGTTGATTTAAAAGTGGTACTAAAGTAGAAGTAATAACTATACCAAAGTAGTAAATGGTAAGAGAGAGCCAACAGTACACCGACTTGTAGCAGGAGAGAGACAGTTGCTCTTAGGCTGATGAAGACGTGTGTCTGTCAGATAACTGGACTATTTCTCGGCTGTAAAAGTTGTGAATTCTCTGTGCCATATGCGTGTTGAAACATTAAAGCCAAAGTTGAGTGAATATCTGCTCCCATGTATTCCTCGCGATTCACAGCAGTCCACCGAGACACAGTGGAAAGTAGCCCGTAATGTATTCCAGCCTGCAGCTATGTGACCATCCATATACATCGCTGTCTGAAGCATTAGCGCTACGGCACCCTGGGGTGTAACCCACAAGAAGACTTTGTGATGTACGATCCAGCGACTCCCACGCAGAGCCGCGGCACCAGCCTTCCTCTCTGTGGGAATTTTCACTGATTAAAAGACTAGTGTGTCAAATATTCAGCCTCAGAGCAGCACCCAAAAGTGTGAAGGGATTAATTTGCTCTGTGTGTTTTATAATGTCAAGTGTCTTTTGTAGAGCGTAAGCACGGCGCGATACTGGAACTGGATCACGAACATGGGTGTTTTGATACATGTTCTTAAGCATGTCCAGTCTTTGGTCCTTGCCTACAGACAGTTGGTAGGCTCTCCTGTGCCCTCTTAAAAATCCTCTTCTCTTCAATTAAAATGCTGGAGACTTAGTCGATATCAATGTGGTTTGGGATGGGAGCGTAATTATGTTTGCAGAATACATGCTGGCACCCGAAAATCTCTTTACAGTCGTTCTTTTTCCGCACAAAGCGCGTCTTCTCCTTGTTCCCCCGCAAAGCTTTTACCCACTTCACTCCAGCTGACCTCCCTCACCACCTTCCAGATTGCCCCGCTTGCTCGTGCCTTCATTTTTAATTATGTAAGAAACAAGCGTGCCCATTAATTGGCTGAATACAAAGCAGAAGAATACAGGAATGGCGGCAGAATTTTCAGTTCTACTGATGAGGGAAATTGGATGAATAAGATATTTTGTCTTCTGCACATCCTAAAGGAGAGATCCTCGTATATGAACAAAGCGTTGAGGCTGTTTGTTGTATTTCTTCAGGAAATTGAATCAAACGGCGGGTGTTGCCTTACACATGTAAACATGAGATGTCTGGGTGACTTTGCGGAAAACGAGCTGGCTGCGAGTGGGCTTTGAGCAGATGTGAGTGGTGGAAAAAAAAAAAAAAGCAAATTGGAATTGGCACCTGATCTGACAACTTGGCAGTGTTCTTACATCCCGTCCTCAATATGAGTGCGGTAAATTGAGTGCAACCCTATATGGGAATAAGATGAGGGGATTGGTTTATTTATTTATTTATTTTTTTCTTTTTTTTTTTTTTTGGTTTGTTTTTTTCCTCCCTCCGTTTTGGCTCACTTGCAGGTTTGTTGATGTCAGCAGATCCTCAAAAATACTGCTACCTCTGGACTTGGAGAGATCTATTTTTTGACAGCTAATTGGAGACAGGACATTTGCTCCCTTGCATTCGTTTCAAAAAAAGCTTAACTGCAAGTACGCTTGTGCAGACGGCTGTACCAGTAAAAACACACACACACACACACACACACACACACACACACTGGACAAGTTCAAAACCAACATGACATAAACCATTTAAGTGTCGTTCGCAGAACATTTTGCTTCCTCACACTCGCTGCATACTACACACTGTTCAATTATGCATTATATATACCATGGATAATACATGACATGAATATAGCTGATGTGAAATACTCCAAGGAGCCCCTACACCTCCAACATTATTCATATACTAGGTGGGCCATGTGTGTGCGTCTGTGTGTGTGTGTGTGTGTGTGTGTGTGTGTGTGTGTGTGTGTGTGTGTGTGTGCGCTTACACATTCGCGCTATGAGAACATCTCGATTTCCCAAACTGATTTCCTCGCAGAGAAGCGCTCGATCGTCCTCCTCGGCTCTTTGCTCTGCACCTCCCGGGGAAGATGAATGCAGCTGTGGGGGAGGGGGCCAGCTGAGGGAGTCTTTGATTATGTACCACTCTCTATTCACACACTTACAGATGTTTTGCCCAGTGGCAGAACAAGTGTTTCCAGTAGGGGAGTAAGTACTCAGATCTTTTACTTAAGTAAAAGGAGCAACACAACAAGGTGAAAATACTCAGTTAGAAGTAAAAGTCCTGCATTTAAAAATCGTACTTAAACTGGCAATAGACATGCTGTAGCATATCAGCACGGAGTAAATACAGTACACAGTGTACTGGCCGTGGAAGAACGACACCATCAGCGTTCAGATCGGTTTCCTATAAGCCTCACTTTCACTTAACATTTTTGTGTGCAAAAAAAAAAACCTCCCAAGCAAAATGAAGGCTGGCCAGCGATGCCGCCTGGGCAGCCTGGCACCACTTCTATCTGCTTTCAAGTCTCCATTATGGACTAAATGAATGAATAAAATCAGCGTTCGTCCTTTGTTGGTAGTAGCAAAGCTTAAGCAATCCATTTGTCTTGGCGACAGCAACAGCA
Source organism: Acanthopagrus latus (assembly GCF_904848185.1). Lineage (NCBI taxonomy): Eukaryota > Metazoa > Chordata > Actinopteri > Spariformes > Sparidae > Acanthopagrus > Acanthopagrus latus. The sequence continues at coordinate 16,685,963 of NC_051048.1, forward strand.
ACAATAATACCACTTGGAAAACAGTAAAGTAGGTAAAGTTGTTTGTTTCCACTGGAATTAAAAGTACAAAAGTATCAGCATCGACGTATACTCAAAGTACCAAAAATAAAAGTGCAGAATGGCCCACTTCCAAATGATTTATTGCTTGATTGTTGATGAGTTATGTTGTGCAAGGTAGTGGTAATGATGTAGTGATATAGATGTATATAGTACCAGGAAATATTGAAGGACAAGTATCTTACATTTCACCACTGGGTGGGAAAACACCCACATTGTCTGTGTTTTTGTTGCCCTTGTCTCCATGACATTTCAGAGGACATAAAGGAAAGGAAAGACTCTGTCCTCCCTCTCCTCTGTTGTGAGGAGCGGCGAGCTCCACCTGGAATTCCTTCAATTCCAGGCTTCAGTCAGCCCCGCATCACCTTTTCATCCTGCAGCCAGCCTCCAGCTCTCCATCCTTCTCCTGTTTTTTTTGTTTTTGCTTTTTTGTATTCCTCGGTGTGACTTCACACCTTTCCATCTCTCACCACCCCTCCCTCTATCTGCTTCCATCCCTGCTGGATCTCTGCAGCCAGCATGCCAATGTCAGCATCTCCTTCCATGTTCCCCATGTGTTCCTCTCAAGTGTTAAAAAAAAAAAAAAAAAAAAATAGTACAAATTCTCGTTTGTTTTTTTGTCTGTGGAAAGAGGAGATTAGATAAAAATCAGTTATTTTCTCATGTGTTTCTAATGACTTCTGCAGTGAGGAAACCACAACTACTTTCAATATTAGGTTGTTGAAAGTAGAAACATCCATCAAACATATCAAGCTATCTCTAATTGAATCATCTTTCTCAGTTGTGTCACTGAGCTGTTTCACTGCAAAAAGAAGTTAGTAAAGTCATTATTCCAAATTGAATTTGGGTACCAGGTATAATTTATTGAGTGATGGCGGCATCGTAGTTAAAACTCTTAATTGCAGATTTTTAAAAAAATAATAAAATAGACACTATGATAAATACAATGATGTCAGTACTCACAAAGCAGCTGCTTTACAGCATGGGCGAGGCTTTGGAGTAGTTTATTTATTTATAACAAACTGTATTGCAGCTCTCTCTCTGATAATTAGGAGCAATTAGTGTACTGACAAGAGAGCCCAAGTGATCAAGGCAGACGTGATTTTAGCTTAATCCAGAAATGTGCTCATAGAAATAATCATAATAATCAAACCTTCAAATAAATACTCAAGTTCAAGAGTTGAAACGTTTTTCGAGGCCGTAGATCTGCAAAAATAATGGACAACAGAACTTCGATACGGTCAGTGAAGAGTCAGACAAGTCAGTTAGGATTGCAGAATATGTAAAATCACCAAGTCAGACCACAGAAACCTGAGCCAACACTCCAATTAATGTTTTGCACTGAAAAAAAACTGCCTGTCTGCCCAATTCCATTAATTCGTATGAAAACCTGTCATTTGCGGGCTCAGGATGTTGGAGTGACGGGGACAGAGAAAGGGCAGCCTAAAGGTCAGGTTTTATATACCACAGGAGCATCCGAGAGGGCACTTTCACAGCATGTTTTTTCAGACTTGAGGGCACCCACGAGTCCACCAATGAAAACTCTGACCTCTGATTTATATGCAAAACTCCTCTTTTCGTTTATTTTTCTTTACATTTATTTTTTCCCCCTCTAAATTGGTTGGAATATCGGAATATGCATCAGTTTTGGAATGAGCATGTGCAGTGTGTGCCACAGGATGTTACCACAGAAGGGACATTCAGCTGACATTAGTAGGATAATGGCTGTATAACTAGTTTGAATTCCACAAACATTTCCATGCACCTGGCAGGCTTATCTCCTAGCTTATTTATCACCACGCATACAGTCCTGTTTTATTATCCATGATGCTCCATGCACTTAATGAAAACAAAAACCTGTTTCTCGTGCATGTTTGTGGTGGCATATCTGTTCTTCCGTAAAGAAACACATGTCCTTGTGTTGAACTCGGGGTGTACTTCCCACACGCAAAACCAAACTGTGTTGGACACGAGGCGCCAGGGTCCAACCTTTTGTCTTTCAAATGTTATAGAATGAAAAAAAACATGTCAAATAATATCATACCGTATATCTCTATCGGCATTTATGTCAAAATCCTCCCTCCATTCCATCTTTCTGCCTCTTTCCCTGCCACGAAGTAAACAGATCAGTTCGGACAACCCAACCGCGCTTCCTCGTCCATGTACCCCTCTCTGTACCTCTCTCCAGCTCCATGGTGTCCTATGCCAGGCAGGTCAGAGTGGTTCAAAGTCAAGCCTCCTCCTTTCTTTCACAGTTTGCCTTCCCTCCTCCATCCCCGACTTCCCTCCTTCTCCATCGCCATCTCCTCTTTCCCCCTCCTTCCATCCGGCCGCCCCCTGCGTCCTCAGCACTGCGGGTCAGGCCAGATCAGAGCGTCAGAGTGAGCAGTCAGCTCCCGTTATGACAGCCTGTCCGAGTGAATACACCTTCCTCTCCTCTCCAGCTCCTCCTCCCCCCGACCCTTCTCCCTCTCTGTCTGTCTGAAAGGCAGCTCCCCCTCAACTCTCACTCCTTCCTGATCCACCCTCACCCTCTCGCTGTGATCGCACCCCTGCCCCCTTCGCCGTCCTCTCTTCCTCCTCCATCTCGTGCTCCCGTCCAGCCGTTGTCATCTTCCCTTCCTCCCCCTGTAACCCCGTGTTGGCCCTCCCATCCATCACCGGCTCTTCCTGTCCTCTCTCGTTGCCATGCATATGTCTCAAACCCTAATAGCTGTCCCTCTGTCTCCGTCTCTATCAGTTCATCTGTCTCCTCCTCTTCTCCTCTGGCGCCACACCACATGCCACCACCGCCATCACCCTCACTCTGTCCCTCATCCGTCACACGCCTCATCTTTTTTTTTTTTTTTTCTCCTCAGTTTCTCTCCTGTTTTTGTACTTTTTCCTAATGAAAAGATCTGTTCGTTCTGAACCTGGGGATCGTTCGTCTTCATTTATTTGTGTTACAAGCGGCCCATCTGTTCATTAATCTTTAGCACTCCCTATGTCCTTTCCTCTCTTATCTATCATCCGCCTCTATATCTAGCTGCTGCAAACTTCCAACCGCTCTTTCTCAGATTAAACTCATTCCCATCTGAGATGTATTCCCAATCGATTTACCTGTAAGCGTTTATTTGCGGGCACTGAGCACTCGTGCTTTCTGCCAGGGCTTAGCCTTTAGCAATTAATGGAAAGGAAAGCGATACAACCTTGAAAAAAAAAAAGCATCAGCTCATATACAAGTCGATCCAGTAAAGACGATGCTTTTACATGCAGTGGAAGCTGAATTGAGCTGAATTCAATACTCTTTGTAACATCACATCCTACAGCGTATCCCCTATAGAGTTCTTTCTCTCTGTGTTTTGTAAATGCAGCCGACTGCAGACAACATCCTGCAATGACCTACAATTGCTAAAATTATTATTTACCATAACAGTGACAGTGAGCCATTTACTTACTTTCTTTCAATCTTTGTTCATAATAAGTTGCAGGGTGGTTGCGATTTCCCTAGAGGGAAGTCTTATTTAAAAATCTTTACTTTCATGATATTCTCACTGTTCCTCAACATAGAGGAATCTCTTAAAATGGTTAAGGAATTATTGTAAATCATGGAGAATATGTGTATTTATTTTCTTTTAGCTAAAGAACAATATAACTGAATCACTAAATATGAAGCTCGAGCCAGAAGACGCTTAGCTTTGCGTAACGTTGCAGAGGGAAGGAATTTACTACACCTGGCCATTAAATGGTCTGGCAAATAACCCCCAGTAAAATCAAAACCTTTTGTTTTTAACATTTTATCATATCATAAGTCATCACAAAAAAAAAGCATAAACATGTCAAGGTAATCCAACTGCTTTGGAGGTGGAACGCATGTTCATGTATATTTCTATATCAATAACTTACACAACATATTACCCAACGCTGTGTTGTATAATGAGGACTAAATTACCTTCCACCTTGCACCTGGAATAATTTTCTTCTGTCGGACTGCAGGTTTAATTAATGAATCAATTTAAACACTGCTGGTTTGGCTCTGAAACAACATGCAATCTGCGAAGAAACTAGCAGCTGAATTCATCAAATACATGTAGTGGAGCGGAGGTATAAAGTTGCAGAAAATGGAAATACTCGAGTGAAGTGCAAGTACAGTACTTGGGTAGATGTACTTGTCTACATTCCAGCACTGAGAAATCCCATTTTTTTTCTTCTGCCATGTTGGCACAGGGTCCGTTTCTTAATACAACACCACACATGAGTCTTGGAGAAGAAGCAACTGAGAGGCACTAATCAGAGCCGAAAAACCAAAATTCACATTTGCAAATAAGAACACTGTGCCACTGTTGCAGTATTCTGCCAAGATTGACCCAGAATCTGAAAGTGAGCTGATTTAATTTCTTATCAGTCTGAAATGTTTTCGCTTTCTGTTAGCCGTGCACATAACAATATTTGAGATTTTGATGAGATGTTTCATTAGTAAAATGCACTTCCGAGCATTTAATCTGTTGTCTTTATCTACATTGGCATTTATCTTTTACTGTAGACCTATTTCATATTCATCCTAGCTTTGTAAGTACTTCAGCCTCCAGTCAGCTAAACATTCTCTATTCACAAAAAATTAATTTCTGGATTCCCGGGCAGCCAAGTGGTCCACCCGGCCGCTGCTCCACATCAGGTCTCGTTTTCCCTCTGCCTTGAACACAGCTTTTCATACAGTGAGAAAAAAAAAAAAATGAAGATGTTGTCCCTGAACCTGACCTATGACCCCTTATTAGAGAGGGCAATGGCAAAGAGACGTCCCTCAGTGGAATCAATAGCACATCACATTATGATTGTTATCATTCTAATTGCTGTCATCAGCCGCCATTGTTGAGGGTGATGCCACTGTTATCTTCCCGGCCTCATTAGCTTGCACAGCAGCACCAGCAAGTGTCACACTTTCCCTGGTTTAAATTAACAGTTAACATAGGCTCAGACAGTGTTAATTTTTTCTATCTTTACTGGTTTGTGTTAGCATCGCCGGAGTTTTCCCTCCTCATTACTGTGAATTAGCAGTTAGCATCAGTCTGGACGCTGCTTGGCTTTCCCACTTTATTGGTGTGCATTAGTGGTTATCGAGGACAGTGCTAAGGTTTCCCTAGTCATCTCTCATTAGCAGCTGTTTAGCCCCAGCTTTCCCTTCCCATTACTCTGACTGACAGTGCAGCCGGGTGGAGGACAGCCAAGCACTCGGAGGACGACAGACCAGGGCACCATTTCACCCTGCTTATGCATCAGACACGCAAACAGACAACAAGCAGAATGGCCACACTTGCAGATGACACACACACACACGCACACTAGTCACAGCTGTTGAGACACAAAACATCACCATATCAGCATATTGTATTTATGTGATATTCAAATTCGTCTAGATTCTGAACCCTTCCTACATGGACTCTGTGATCACTGCAAAGAGTAAATAGTTTGTTTTTTTAAGCTACTCAAAGGTCAATGGCAACAAAGTGCCACAGGAATGAGTCCTAAACCCCAGATATACATTCGGATTTTGCATTTCCGCTTCCCTCAATGGATTTTCTGAACGGGTTTTTCATTAGAGGCCTCAAATAAGGCCTGTACTTAACACAAGCTCTTTGGTCTTATAGCTTGAAATAGTTAAAGTAAATTCCTAGTAAATAAGTTGTCAGCATTAACATCATTAACAACATTAAGCATCAGTATGTCGAACACAGAGACTTATACTCATTAGTCCGTCATTAAAGGTGGACCTCAGTTGCAAACTGCTCTAACTTCTAACTAACTCTTCAGTCTACTCTAACTTGTACATCTATCCAAGTAGATCCAAGTTTGTGTAGTAGACTGTAACAGGAAGATAAGCAATGGTGATACTGATGTCATACGACCGCTGTATAGCTCATTTATAGCCTTATGTTCTGCTAATTGCATTGACGCTTCAAAGAATCACTGAAGTGGTGTTCATCTGTGAAGATTATCTTGCTGAACAAAACGTACAAGTATCATAAAGTTGTGTTTGCCAGAGAGCTTGCTTTCGTCTATATTCCAAAATGCAATTCAACAACCATGTTGGAGGGAACCCGGCCAATGCTAACATCCTGGTTAGCTGACAAAAATACACCATCCCTGCAGAATTCTGTGCCGTCAACATATCTGGCTAATGACGCCTACACGTTGAATCAGTCGTCCACTGAGCCTCATTGTATCCTTTACAGCAACTACAAGCAGGCAGACACATATGTACGCCCACACTGACACACACAGGATCAATATCCACCGATGAAGCTTGGGTGTGAGCCCACAGGAGACAAAGAGTATCTTTTATCCAGTATTTCTGGGTCATGTCTCTGGTCTGCCAGATCAGGTGCCCCTGTGACTAGACTTCATTGTCGTCATGTTCAAAGGATTTTTGATTGTTACTTTTGTGACAGGCTTATTTTCGGGCTTCTGTTTTACAGCAGAATTCACTCCTGACTCATACTCAGTGCCATAAAATGTCTTTAACACTACCAAGTTTAGATTATTTATGATACATGTGTGTAAGAGTGTATGAGGGAAGACCAGTACTGTTTTGACTGTACTTTCTCACAATTTATTGTGATTGTTATACAATAATGTTGAGCCGTTAGACACTGTACAATGGGCCAATATGAAATCTGGTTTAGTATTTCAGATTGGTCTTATTTTTTTTGTAGGCAAACCTGCAAGGGGAACTTTGAACTCCATTAAAGCTCTTCAATATAGATATATTGTGTTTTACTTTAAATGCAGCTACCCATTGCAATGTCCTGATTTTTACAAATGACCCTGTTTTTAGCTGCAAAAACAAACTTTAGACCTCCGTTCCACTTGAGTCATATTTTAGATTCACTTATTATAGATAAAAGGTGGCCAAGATTTATTCTTTCATTATTGTGCTTGTCTTTGTCTTTGGCTTGCATGTGTGTTAAGACGCCTCATCAGATAGGGGTAAGATACGGGTATACCTTACCAAAAAGTCATGGTTCTCCAGTGAAATAGAGCTGTGTTGAGTGGGAGTCTTGTAATCCCGGGACTTTCAAATAACTGTAAATGCACTGGATCTGAGCATGTGGAAGAAGCTTTCTGCTTTGTGCTATCAGTCAGTGTTGCTCAATAGTCCTTGAGCATTGCATGACAATAAGTTGTAAGAGACTGTACAGTAAAGGGCTAAAGAAACCCAGGCTAGCAAGAAAGACAAAGAGAGAACAGAGCCTTGGAGAGAGTTACAGTGAGAGTGATTGGAAAGAGAAAGAGGGAAGAGGATTGATGGTGGATGGCAAAGAGAGTAGCAGAGTTGGAGAGCAAGGGAGTGTATGCGAAGTATCAGAGTTGACGAGAATGGAAGGGACGGATCAGGCGAGCAGAAGGGACACCAATCAACACCTCCTGATTGCCTCAGGTGTCCCAGTGGAGAGATCGATCTGCGGGGAAGGGAAGAGAAGAGGGGTAGGAGGACGGAAAGATAACCGCTCCAGACACTCGTCAAAGAATACAAAGGAATGTCATATCATCCGCCGGCTCTCCGTCTCTCTGCAGGCCACTCAGGGGAATGAGCCGAGATGGCGCCGGGGTTTTTATGTTCGCCTTGGTTCAGCTGTTGACAGTGAATGAATGCTCAGACACTCCTTTCCGAAATGCATGTACTAGCTCATCTGTCTACCCATCAATCACTCAACCTTTGTGTATGTAACTCATTACTTTAACCAAATACAATTCAAAGCGCCAAAGTGGAATGATGGGAGAATGATCACAGACTGCCCACATGTCAAGGACTTGAGGAGGCTATGATTTTTTCTGTTTTTTTCTCCCCTGGTTTTTGGGGAGGTTTTCCTTTATCAGAATTGAAGGTCTAAGGAGAGAGGATGTCAATCGATAACCACTTTTTACCATGTTTTTTTTTTTTTTTTCTGTGGACATGGTCAACATCATCTCAACCATAGTGAGTCTTCTTCAGGTAAAGATAGAGAAGCAAACATCCACCTGTATTAGGGATAAAAATTCACTTGGTTATATCCTGATAAGCTAACCTACTACAAATGCAAAAGGACAACTCTGTTTTTTTTGTTTTCATGGCCCCTCTATGGGTGCCTCTGGTGCAAGAATTGATTTATAGTCCAGCGTCGGATCTGCTTGTTGATAGAAACACCAAACATTCAATATGTTTCTTACACTTTCTGCAGAAAATGTTCTTTAACTATGTATCACAAAGGAAATGTCCTAGCAGATACTTTGCAATGAAAGTTGCTTGATCCTGAAGAAAGGGGAGGTGGGGCATGAGTAGGCATACATTAAATAGGAGAAGTCACAGCTTTGTTCCTCTGCAGAGCATGTGTGACTGTATTTGGTGACCACTTGAGATTTGTCACCAAACATACCGGGGAGGCTGGCCCAAGTCAATGTGTGGGAAACACTGAATGTGTTTCACAGATGACAAAAGAATTTCACCACAAGGTCCACTTGGTACTCTAGAAGTTTGATCACATCTCTCCAAGACTCAGATGTAGCAACTGCCGTTGCGGTGTTGTAAACAAATCTGAGATGTTCAGTTTGCACTTCCTCTGATCCCGACAAGCATGACCATATTGCCGTCAAAATTTCCAGAACAACTACTCTATGGACCGTGTGGCGAGATAGATTTTACAACAACTGTTTCTGAGTTGAGGTGTAAACCTTTTCATCCAAAATGGATAAATAGTTCATATATTGCTGAAATGTTAAATGGGATTCGGTGACAACTGGGCATCTCCATCTCCTGAGTAAGATCATGTGATGTGATAGAAAGCATGTTGCTGAGTCGACTGCTCTGTCCTAGGGCGTAAATGAACTTCAATCTCACCTTGATAGACTTCACAGTTCTTGCATGTGCCACATTTTGGACTACTACTGTACCGACAAGCAATGCAGGCAACAGTGTTAACCTATATGTACTTGCAGAAATATAGCTTATAGCTATGAAATCCAAAGGATTGAACAGCTCAGAGTTGGATGGCTTCAAGTGCTTCTTAATCAAAGTTCAGCCATCCATACTAAGAGTGGGTGCAATAAAGAGGAAAGATTGACCCAATTACTTGTACCTGCTGATTACCTTGTCACGGAATCAGGGAGAGGCATTCAATCTATGTCGCCCCATAGAGCACTCAAACAGTATCCTCCACACACATCCTATCTACATCCTTACCACAGGCTCCAATGCTCCACTGTGTCTTCTAATCACGAAGACGAAGCTGTGCCAGCCATGCCTGAGTCACGTACGTGTTCACCTGACCATAACATGACGGAAATCAATGTCCTCCAGCTCCGCTCCGCTCCTCCATCCTCGCCTTCTCACTCTGTCCTCCCTTCCCTCATTGCTCCCATCAACCCTGTCTCCCCTAGTCAAGGTTGCTAATGAATTATGAATCCCTTTAATTCATATCCTCTCCGAAGTTCTACATCTCTCAAGCTCCACTAGTTTGCAGAGGCTAGCCTTGCTTTCATTGAGAGTGAAGGCGTCAAAGTCACGACAAACTAAGGTTACTTTATTGTTGTGCTTTCTCCCCGCTGGCATTTAGTAAATACAGATGCAGACGATAGAGTGAGTCACCGAAAAATCCAAATGGAAAGTGTCGGCCTCCAAAAGGAGACTGACTGAAGTCGCAGAGCTGTGCTGTTGACTTTCAGAAAAGACTCCCGCGTGCAGTTGCTCACTTTCTCGAGCATTGTTTAACAGCATTAAACTGGAGGTTCACGATTTCACGTCACCTTCTCTGGTGGTGATAATTAACCAATCCAAACCACACCACCGTTCTTGTCTTAACACGTTTGCACAGCAGTGGCTTTTTTCTTTCGACGTTGTGGTGTTTGTTTGAGTGTGTGGGGGATTGTATTTGTGGAATTAATTTAGCAAATCCTGATGATTACCAAAGGCCTTGAACTACATTTATGATTCCAATCTAAACTCTTCAATATAATGAGATAGGGCTTTAGTGTGCTTTAAACAAGCACTTCTCAGGTAGTCTGAAGCTTTTTTGCAATATAACGCTTCACTTTTCCAGTAATATTGTTACTTCTGTAGGTTCTTCAGTTATCTGCATACTGTGTGGATAGAACAAAATCATCTAATGTTACTGTTTTTGAACACTTCTGGAACAGTCAGCTGACTGATCTGTCATGATATCCATGAAATGCAGCACAGTGAAGCTGTCTAGTGGAGAGACCATGCAGCCTGGAGCAGTGCTGACTCTGAGGAGGAACAGGTTGTCTGACGAACGATTTGATAGGTATTTAGGTATAACCACTGCTTTGATGATAAATGCGTCAAATAACCTGGACTAGTCTACTGTACAGCCATGGTTCAGCAAGCAAAGGACTCGGGTGAGTTAATTTGACTGCGCTCGGGTCCGTTAAACACAGTTCAGGTCACACACAGCGCTTAAAGAGTTCTATTCTTTACTAGCAATTACATTGCAGTGCATCTCAGGTAATGTTGTCCAGTTATGCAGATTGTCTTTTTAAAAGTATCAAGCGATGTGCAATACATTACTTTTTTTTTTTTTTTTTTAAGGAGAACATGAACACAAACACGGTAACTGAACAGGAGAAGTGTGCTATTCAGTAGCAGGGCAGGGCAACATGAAGAAGAATCACTTGAAGAAATGATTGGCATTATAACACAGTAAGTAAAAGAACATAATGAAGCCATGGATCCACCTGATCACGTACAATGGTCAATGCTATGCAGCCGGTGTTGCAGGAGTGCCATCGGTGAAATGCACCTACAAATCAAAACCTAAACCATATGTCTATAGCAAGACTTCCGTTAACCTGTTGTTGAGGAGCACAAATCCAGTTTGACAGCAGATTTACAGAGTTCAGTAAGCAGCATGTGAATTTTTATTTAGTTCATACAGCTACTTGTTTCTCCTTACTTTGCTCAGCCAAAAGTGTACATGTTAACCCCATTTTTATGATGCATTGTGCCTCTCTCTGCGACTGCCGGCTTTTCCACCCACCTTTGAGTGTGACCATTCAGAATAGGAATAAACGCCTTTAGAGGTGGTCAGACTTGGTACTGTGAAAGCTAGTTCACTTAAAGCCTACAGAGGTATTGTTAGTCCATCAAATCATAGGAGCCAAGGGCATCAGAACAACCTGGTTTACTTTATACTGGTTCTTTGTGCAGCTTGTGTCATTTTTTAGCTTGAGGAATTGCACACTTTCAAAAAAGGACACATTTTCTGGCAGAGATGCACCCATTTGACTCAGGGGACTGGTATCAGTGTCACTACTGACAATGAATACATTTTTTTTTTTTTTTTTTTTTTTTTTAAACGGTGTCATTCCTTTTCCAATATCCATCAGATTCATTTAATCAGGACAGACTACCAGTGCTTTTTTTTTTTAGCACCACAGCCATCCCCTATAATGTGTTACCTAATTTGGAAGTGATCATACCACACACTGTGCCCACATGACAACATATATATACAACAATATAAAACAAGGTCCAGTGTCTACTGTGTTCTCTGTCAAGGCCTCTAAGCGTGTGATCCTTACGCAACATGTCTTCAAAGGAATGGGATCACACTCACCAGACAAGGATATTGTCTAGTCAGTTGATGCAAAGAAGAATAACTGTTACCACGGCAACAACTAATGGATCCTGATAAAGTCAATACGAAGCTTCAAGTCTTAGTCACTCTGTATGAGTGTAAAGACCACGTATGGCTTTCCAAAGAACACCTATTGTGATGGGCAGGTTCGTGCAGTTCAGTCAGGCTTATATTACGTCCTGTTGGCACTGACTCATTCAACCACAATTGGAATGTAAAGTTGGCTGGCCAATGTTACAACGCCTCCTCATACCAGAATGGCTGAATTGGTTGATTACCAGCCACTCCCAACGTGAACTTTGCTGACGGTCACAGTTTGGTGAGGTTAGGCAATAAAACTGCTTGGCTAAATAAGAAAACACTGTCTTTTAGATGAGAAAACTGCTTTACCTCTACTTCTACTAAAGCATTAAAAAAGAAAAAAAATATATCTTTGCATTATGTCCGGACACAACTTAACTTAGAAAGTTAAAGGAACTCACTGTTGACTCTGGTTTCACACTGGACACCGACAGCGGTCTGCTGAATCAAAGTCGTGTGCTTGTTTATTATACATCTCCTAGCTAGAGGTCGCTGCTAGATGCATAACACAGATATATCAAACGTGAGCCGATATTAAATCTCATCTTTGGCGATAATAATGCAGAAAAATATGCACTGAGTGATTTATAGTTTTTAAGATCCCAGTGTTGTTGACCGCTTCAGTGCAATGATGCAATTTTAGACAATAAATGTTATTCTGCAATAATGCTCACTAGATTTGGGGGAGACTATAATTATTCGTGAAAAATCATATCCATCCATATCTCACAAGAAATATATATGTACTTGGAGCAGAAAAATCTTTTCTTGTTTGGAACACAGCGTTCTCTGACCCAAGAACAGAAAATGAGTTGTGGATTTAGGGTTTGAGAACAAGGTTTAAACTTTGCACTCAGCGGCCCACCTTCTCACCCGTTGCTTAAGAGACCTTCAAACAGAGGAGCGGAGGACAGTTATTTCATTAGCCATTTGCTAAACGGTGTGTGTGTGTGTGTGTGTGTGTGTGTGTGTGTGTGCGTGCGGGCGTGTGTGTAAATGTTAATGACATAAGAACTGGAAGGGTGGCTAAATGAATGGCTTGTAAAATGTCAACTGTGCACATGTATGTGTGTGTGTGTGTGTGTGTGTGTGTGCGCGCGCTTGTGTGTGTGTGTTTTAATTTCCATTATTGCTCCCATCTCTTTCTCCCTCTCCTTCGCTCGCTGTCTGTCTCTCACACTCTGGCTTTGCAATTATAACCTCCATTAATTATGAATCAGGCCCCGGATGAACGAGGCGAAGCTGCTGCCGCTGTCGATCCGGCAAAGGCGGCAGAGAGACCTGGCAAACTCCTGAGCTGTTGACATCGCCTACGGAAGCACCCCCGTTTTAATTTTCCATGTATTAATTCAGGTCGCTACTGGTACGAGCGGGGAGCGGAGTGAAGGAGGGAGGGAGCTGCTGGGGGCTGATACATAGCGGCATATAGCTGTAATTATCCCACATTATTAGTAATGATAATAATATTGCTGAGAGAGTGGAATTTTGTTTGCCCCTCAGCCTCGCCCACTGCTTCATTTCGGAAGCGATGAATTAATAAAAACTTTCCGCTGACTGCTTGAGTGGCATATGACATACTGTTTCTCTCTCTCTCTCTCTCTCTCTCTCTCTCTCTCTCTCTCGCTCTCTCCCCCACTCTCTTTTTCTCTCTGTCTTTCTCCAGGTGACCGACTCAGTCGTTCACCGGCAAAATAGCATCACAGAGACCCACTTTCAGGGGAGTGAATATAGGAAAGAGGTGTAATCAACAAAATTGCGGCAAAGCGCTGTACTTTGTCCACTTTAATTCACCAATGACGAGCTGTGTGAATTCTGACATTTTGCCCGTGCGTGCGTGTTCCCCGACAAGGTGACTGCCGGATAATCAGGGCAGAGAGTGCGGATGGGTCGGGCTGGGAAACGCCCCGCACTATCTGTCAAAATTTCATCACTATACGCTTGCCACCAGACACCAGATCACCCCAAGTCACCCTAAGCAGCGCCGCGTGACTAGACAAATAGAGAGAGAGTCTCTTAGAGCGGTTTATCACAGAGGAGCTGATGTCTATCATCGAAACACCACCCGGACACGAGGCCCTCGTCGTCCCTCTCCGGTCGGGGGTTGTAGTTTTTGTTCTGCAACAAACTGCAACACCTCAGGCGTAAATGTTGCAATCAAAAAGAGCCTTTTTTTTCTGGTCAAAATGTTGTCCTAATTAAGTCCTAACTCTGGATAACACTCTGATGTACCGCTTCTGAAACACTTTGTTTTGCCGACCAAGCGCTCTAATCCTAAGTGAGCTTGGAGCTGACAGTGTTCGGCGCGGGCCCCGTCTTGTTCTGTTCTTTGCAGACCTGATGAAGCTCCTCTTAATGAGACACCGCCATGTTTATTCCTCCAAACTCTCTTACTCTAAAAAGCTGTTTTTACCTGCCACGGCAGATCCCCTCATTAACCGACATGTTGTCCTTATTTCACTTTGCTTGTTCGCCTCTGTCCGCCCCCCTCCCTCCTGAGGCCAAGCATGTTGTTATTTGCTGTTGTCATTTATAAAACGACACCTAAGAACCCGTGTGGTCCCCACTGGCCTCCCTCTGACAGATCGGATGCTAGGAATGAGCAGACAAGTGGAGTCGGCAAAAGCAATTAGCACATTGAGGGGCTTTGTGTCGTTGCATGTCTCTTTGGTTATCTAGTTCCTCTTGCCAGGGCCAAGACATTATTAATCTTTCCAAAGGGTGTTTATGTGTGTGTGTGTGTGTGTGTGTGTGTGTGTGTGTGTGTGTGTCCCTTCCAAGGGCAAATGAAGGAAGGATATTTTTCTTATTTTTCATCAGCTATAGCCACGATCCTCGTCGAAAACTAAACCTCAGTAAACATACCGATACAACTTTGTAAAACTACTTCATTGCAAGTAAAAGTCCTGCATTCAGATCAATCATGACAAAAATATTAACGTCAACATATATACATACACGTCATACAGTCATTATCCACTCAACCCCGTGCTGATGGGAAGTCAAGTGAAGTTTTGTAGTCCGCTAAACATTTCTGGAGCTTCGCAGCAAATCAGGGTTGAGGCATTCTGCTGACGAACTGAATCAGATGGGGACTTGTTTGAAAAACAACCTCCCAAAAATGAAATGGCTCCCTACGGCTCGTCTGGCTAAACTATGTGACAGTCCCAAGATCCCCAAATTAATTTGAAAAGACGTTATGTGCACCCCATTTTAAGCGGAAATCTTTGCTGTTAGCTGCTAATCTGACAACATTGCGGCAAAGGTGCAAATAAAGTCTTGGGGCTGCTGGATAGTAGCTAGTATTTTACATTTTACAACAAGCAACTAGTGAACATATCCTTTAATACTGGTGCATCATGGCATTGCAAGTACTTCTTTGTATCCAGTAAGGTAGTTTGATCCAGTGGTATAAAGGGGGTCGAGGAAGAGTTCCAAGATAATTCTGATGGGTTATGTGATGATCAGCGGGGTTGAAAAGAAGAACAAACAAAGTTCCATTACGCACAACTGTTTATTTTCTGGCACTATTCTCTTGTAATTGGCTTGAACAGTTATTTAAATGAGACCTTTAGAGAGGTTAAAAGGGAAAAGAGTGTTGTTTTTTTTGATGGAACTGCTACCACCTCATCTGAAACATGACAACAAGCCCCAGCTGGAAGCAGCTTTATTGTAAGGGGTGAAAGTCAGAAGTCAAAAAGGTTGGGAATCATTGGTCTAATGATTATATTTCAAGCTCGTCATATGCAACCAATAAAAGCAGCTTTCAGATAACTGTTGCGGGATTATCACAGCATTTTTAAAAATGTAGTGGAGTAAAAGTATGAATCCTCTTGTTTTATGGATCATACGACATTGAATCAAGAAGAATGAAAGTGGGCTTTTTTTGCTTTGTTTTTTCTGCCACTGATCAACAGAAAACACACCTCTATGTAATTTGATGTAAATTACAAATATCAAAATTAAGAATTCATGTTTTCATTTGTACTCATCCTCTTTAACAGAGCATGCCCAAGTCATCGCTGGTGCAGCTGATTAAAGATCACCTGTGTGTAGTCAAGGGGGTCTGATTAACTGCAGTATCAGTGCGCCTGTACCTGGAAGGTCAGTTGTTCAGTCAGTGAAGTGGTCATTAATTTAGTTCACTTTGTAGAGATCTATTTCCACATTCACATTAAAGTGTCTGTATATCGTCGATCATTACATAAAACACATTGAATCCACTTTGACCCAATGTTGTGGGACAATAAAACATAAACCCTTTTTTTATAGGCACTGTAATTTCCACCTCTTGTTTTTTTTTTTTAATCTCTTTTGTTTGAGAAACAGCAAACACACACATAACTCTCAAAGAGACAATCACATTGTTTAGAGCGTGATCTTCCCTCCTCTTCTAATGGTGGTATAACTCAGGCCGGGATACAATAACAATTAGCAAGTCTAATGACGCATCGACTGCCTTTGCCTCCTTTTGTTGGCTCAGCATCTTCTCCCTCCTCTTAGCATGCTCCGGTCAACATCACAAGACAACCCCGGTGAAGCGATCCATACAGTGAGGTCATTAATCTTTGCTACGGTGTCAGGCCACAACACAGGAAGTGTTTCATCCGAACCTGTTGCGGATTAAGGAAGCGCGCCCGGCGGTGCACAAGATTAACGGGCGTTGTCACGGGCTATCGCCGACATGCGGCTAGGCTATCATTAGCATCTTAATCATCGCGGTTATCTGCGGCTGATGGCCATCTTGGTGCGAGCCAGTCTCTGAATAGCCGTCACCGACAGGCTCACGGTGAGCGTCACTGCCCCGGCGCCGGAAATCATTTTGTGGGCAGGAAATAAAACTACACATCATCTGTCTCACACGTTTTGGCATGTTGTTTGTAATTGGAGCCCTGCCGTGTGTGTTGAGAAGAAAAATCACACACTTTAAACGCAGCAGCAGTGGTTATCTGAACAAGGGTGAGGCGAGCACACAGTGTAATCCTGTGAAACATGCCAGTCAAAGTCATCTTATCGGCGCTGACATACCATCCACACAACACCTAATCCTGCTTATGTGCTAATGGAAATGTGGATGTACATTGTATCCCGAAGAACTCCCCAAAGAACACGGCAGTATTAAGATGGCTTTATGCCCTCATCTCTCACACACACACACATAAACATACAAACACACGCATACCACCTCCAGTTTCGGTCGGAGAGGGATATTATTTAATGGAATCATGCTTTTTTTTTTTTCGCTCTTATCGCCCTTTCCACAGACACCCTGCTTGCCCTGCCAGGAAAACAATGAGAGCACAAAGCCTTTTGTTAGGACGAGTACCCAGCATTTCCACCTCCGCCGCCCACCCATCCCCAAAAAAAACAACCCACGCTGCATTCGCACCTCCCCAATGTTATCTCGACGTTGTCTCACTTCCACCCCCCCCCCTCCTTGTCCTCACGCCTGCCTGCCCACCCCGCTTTTGGCAGCACGTCCACGACGCCAGGCTTTTTTTTCCTGTAATTTCTTCAGCGCGGTCAAGATGTGCTCGAGATTATTGTAAGATGAAGGTGTGGGGGGGGAGGGGGGGAGGCCGTGAGAGGGAGGAAAGGAGGAACGAAGTGGGAGACCAAAAGTAGGGGGCCGTCATTATCAGCTGGCATTGAAATGGTGACTTCAGCAGGACGGCGGGAGGGAGATCGATGTGCAGATTGTACGTATTGTCTCGAGTGTGTGAGCTCAGCCTAAACCGGGAGAAGCTCATTATGTCATCACACCTTTTTTTTTTTTTTCTTGCATGATTCAAGACTGAAAACATGCACACAATTTCCCCGTACGCTTCCATGTCCATTAACACTCCCAGGATCACCTTCGATCATTTTTTTTTTTCTACCGTCCCCTAACATGGACACTGTCATTAAAACATGATTAATTTCCTGCGCTGCCGTTACAAACCTTAATCTCCTTCCCTGCACCCATTGTAGACACACACCTTGCGAATATTATTCCAGCCTCGCACATATGCACACACACACATGAATTATTCGAACTCAGAGATAACCAACTCTCATTACTATATGGTAAATCTATAACTTCAGGGAGAGAGGTGTGTGTGTGTGTGTGTGTGTATGCGCGCGAGTGTGTGTGTGGTCACAACGGTTATTCAGCTGCTGAAACATTAGCCCGTGATCATCAGATAAAGTCAGGTTGTGTGTGTTTCTCGCGTCCCTTTTGTCCACGCGTACATGAAGCCCCCCCCCTCCTCATGAATATGGTAACTGTGTAAGCCCTGCCAATGGCCAGGATAAAGGGCCGCGTGTGAATAAACTTTCTATAATTACAGTCGCCGATTAAATCGCCGCAGCTGCCATTCAGTCCCAAGTCCTGGGCCCACACGTTAGCACACATATATGGCGAAAGCGTCTCCTTTGGACACAAACTGATGATTTCTGAGCGCTTTTTGGAACGGCGCTCCTTTTATTTTTGTTTCTTCCAGTCTAGTTCTTGGACTCACTGCTCTGGTGTGGGATCGAAGACGCAACTGCATGTTCAGCCTCTTTCGCTTCTTTCTCTCTGGCTTGTCTAACTTGTGTCATCCTAGCGTCCCCTTCTTTTGTTTCTGAAACGCTCTGTCCCGGGCCTCTGTGCTCCCTCCACTCCTCGCCCCCCCGGTCTCGTTGCGGACCAATCAATCCCATATTCTATCTTTAATGCGGTCTATCATAATTTTCTCATTATAATCAGAGAGTGATTGGATTCTGGTGTTAAATGAGGGATTCTGAGAGGTAATTAGCAGACTAATAACTCCAAGTTCTGACATGTTGAAATAAGAGACGGATGGAAGGACTTTGCATCTCTCATCTGCGCGGATGAGAGGGAGGAGGGGGGAGGAGGGGGGAGGAGGAGGAGGGAAATCAGCCTCTTCTGAAAGCTCTCTGTGCAGATACATCAGCAGCAAGCTCAATATTATTCTGTGGTAGTGGGAGGAAGGGACAAGTGTGTAAGTGTGAGTGGATATATTCGTGGAACAGAACGCACATTCATTCTGTGTTAATTCTTCTTCTTCCTTATCTTCATCCTTTTCCTCTCCTCATTCTTGTTTGTTTAACCAAGTCATTGAATCAGACGGGGTGCCCAGATTGTAGCGCTGATCTACGTCGAGCTACAACTAACGCTTTAGTCTCATGATTGATCAATATGGCTATCATTTTCTTAATTGGCTGATTAGGTGATTTGATTAACTTACATGTCAGAAAATGCTTAAAAACTGCCTGAGAAGACGTCTTCATGTGTCATGTTTTGTCCACTACCCAAAATGTATTCAATTAATTGTCAGAGGGGTAAAGAAACCAGCAAAATATTCACTGAAAATAACTGATAGATCGACTATAAGAGTAGCTGGCTATTAATTTGACTAATCGATTAATCGACCAATCGTTGCAAATCTAGATCCGCAGGCTTTATTGCAGAGGTCACTGATACGGACCGGCACCTCTAATTGATTGAATATTGAGAATGATTACATTTTGACAACGTATTCCTATTTTGACTAGCGCAGCTTTTGCAGTTTTTAAGGGACAGTTTTATTGGGCGCTGCGACACTAACAGACCAATTGCATGCAACGTAATTCATCTCACACGACGCTACTCAGCCAATCAAAATCGGCGCAATCGGACAAGCGGAGCGACTCTAGTGAGTCAGTGGAACACGAGTCAGAAAAACTCTGTTTTTTTTCTTAAAGTCTGTGTAAAGCAGAAATAAATTTGTGTATTGTGTGTTTGTGTATTGACATGAGAAAAGAACATTCATTCCTTCAGTTCAATGTGAACACTGACAATACATATTGTTGAAATACAGAATTGCACATTACTTAATTCTACAGTGAGTTGTTGACTACATGCAGATGCTAATACAATTATTAGGCTTCTTCAACATACTGCACATGGCGCTGCTAATATAAGTCAGACAGTATGATGTTCTGGACCTTTAGATATTCTATCTGAACCTTTGTGAATTTTAAATGAATACCGCTGCTTTGTAGCATGTGCCCCAGCATTAACTGACTCCACATCTGGACACCTTTAGGTTGTTTCCTGCAGAAGTGCACGCACACAGTTGCCGAGTGTAGTTACCATAGTTCGTGGCACAGTATGTCTCCCAGTGGCCTGCGTACAGGACTCGATTGCTGTCTCAACATATTAGTGTATATAGAAGCAGGAGCACCATAGGTTTGGTTTATAATAGCACAGGACGGTGCACACTTGTCCTCGGGGTTGTATAGTGCCTGTTATGGTTGCATGTGTCCGTCGGCCTCAGGTGCGTGTGTCCCAGCCAGCGGAGCGCGTGATTAGCCAGCACTGCCGGTCATCCATCTTGGTTGGTCGAGAGCGCGGGAGGGGGGTTTAGGTTGACAACAGACCTGCCTGGCCTGGCCCAGGGATACAACTATGTCTCCATCTACCAAACCGACCACACACACACACACACACACACACACTCATAGCAGCAGCAGCCTGCAGGTTAATGGCTTTGACTCCTGTCCACTCCATCTCTCTCTCTCTCTCCGTCTCCTTTCCCCTCCCTCCCTCGCCGTCATTTCTTTGTCCTATTCAAATGTTTGCTCTCTCCGTCTTAATCTCTCGCCGTCTTCCTCACCTCCGCACATCCCGCTGTCGCCCTCCTCCTCTGTGCCTTTCCATTTCTTCATTTGTTTCCTCCATTACCTTTTCCATCTCCTCATTACCCCACTTCAGTTTTCTTTCCTCCTCCCCATACCCTCCTCTTTCTCCCTCTGTCTTACCTGGAGTGTGTGTGTGTGTGTGTGTTGCATATGTATGAGGGACGTGACAAAGTGCTGCCCTCAGCGCAAACACAGCCAGGCGTTCAGAAAGTTAAGTCCGCGCGATGTGAGGAGAGAAGAGGGGAGGAAAAAGAACGGGAGAGGGAAGCAAGGAAACAGGAAAGGATGTAGTGAGGACAGTGAAAATCAGGAAGCAGAAGAGGAAAAAATGCTTTATTTCATAACTGAGGACAGGCTTTCCATGTTTTTGCTGGCGCATATCAATAAATGTCAATCTTTGAGGTTAAAATAAACCAAGATAATGACCCGTGCTAGAAATTTCCACATTTTCACTCAGCTGTGAAACACCAAAACATTTCTTTTCTTAATTAGTATCATCGTTTTATGACGCCGTCTGTTAATTCACCTGCGGCACAATTGTGTAGCACTTTCACTTTTTTAGAAAAACTAAAATGCTTATAAAATTACATGCCCTCATCAGCCAAATTAATACATTAAAGTAGGTTTATCTTATCTTATCATACTTTAATTTTACCGGGAAGTGTCTTGTAGAAAGTGAAATCTCTACTGATGACATGTATTAATGAACAAGATGATTTGTCTTACTTGTCCTAAACCACCGTTTTAATTAAACAGGATATCAAGCATTCCAGCTTCATACTCTCATATGTTGATCCAGCTTCAAAAGCATTTTTCTCCAATTTTATCAAAATTGATCCTCTGCATTCTCCGCA
Source organism: Acanthopagrus latus (assembly GCF_904848185.1). Taxonomy (NCBI): domain Eukaryota; kingdom Metazoa; phylum Chordata; class Actinopteri; order Spariformes; family Sparidae; genus Acanthopagrus; species Acanthopagrus latus. Next base: position 16,707,225 of record NC_051048.1, read on the forward strand.
TCTAATTTCTTACATTCCTGATTCTTGTAGCAGTTGTTAAATTAAAACCGGCTCTTGTTGTCTTCTGTTGTTCTCAAGAGAATGAGAGGTTGTGGAAGGAGAGGAAAGAGGGGGAAAGGAAGTAGAGCATGAAAGAGCTTGAAGATGACTGTGTTTGTGTTTGAAAGAGAAGGAGGGGGGGAAAAAATATAAATGATAAAAGGAGGGATAGTCAACAAATATAGCAGCAAAGTCAGAATTTATTACCAGCACAGGATGTGTCGCTCCCTTCTCCGGCTCAAGCTTGTGTTTTATTTTTACATTTACTACCTATACGTAAAAAAAAGTAACAGGAAAAGTTTGTTCAAGTTCAACTTTATTGCACTTTTCCAGCCCTTATCTCAGCTTGTTTCCTGTTGTTAGCTATGTGGGATGTTTCAAGTTCTCAATTTAAAAGTTAAAAAGTTTATAATTGAGTTTCTTTTGGCACTGTTGACTGGAGTCGCTCCCTGATAGGTTACCATTGTCTCCTTTGTCTATTTCATGTATGTGGCATACAAAATGTCTTAAAAAAAAAAGTCGAAGGCACTGTGTTGACACTTGACAAATGCTTTGCTGTCTCTGAAGGACAAAACAGAACATCAGGACTGGGACAAATGAGAGGAGAAAGAAATGGCAAATAGTGAGACAGATGGACAGACAGACAGACAGACAGACAGGACTTTGTCACTCTCACTGTCTCCAGCGACGTGCTACCTTTGGCCAGTTGCCAGGCAACGGTGTGCTTGACAACAGCCGGGGATGAGTTGATGTGGCGCTCCTGTCGCAGCCAGGAATTGTCGGTAGCCAGTGTCAAACAACCTTCCACCGACACACACACAAGGTCAATAAGAGAGCACTCGTCTTTTACCAAAGGGAGAACAGGGAAAACAGCGTTTTTGGATGTGTGTGTGTGTGTGTGTGTGTGCACGCGCGCACGTCTGTGTGTGTGTCAATACTTACAGTCGTCTCACGGGCTCCACCTGAGTGGTCCACTCACATCAAAAGAAATAAAATGCATGCACACACCCCAGGTATCCAAGCCCAGAAATGTGAGCGTTGAAGTCGGCGAGGCAGTATTTTGCATTTGCGTGTATGTTTGTACTCCGCAGCGCCGCCTCACGCTGCGTCCATGAATAAATGAGTATCTGTGCATCCCACCGCGTCTGAGACCGCCCACCAGCGTTTTGCCCCCTTTTAGTCTCCAAGCAAACACCTTGATAGAGACCCACCACTGGTTACACCTGTAGCTTATGGTAATGCTACCATTGATATATACATACACACACATGCACCGAATGCCCACATAGGGAGTGGAGAAAAAAAGACCCCCAGCTGCTGCACCAGTAGCAGCAGATGAGGGTTACAGAGTAGAAAGAGAAAGAAACATTAGAAGGCCTCTGGCAGTCCTTAAAATGCCTTTTTGGTATGTCAACAAAATGCATTTAACAGTTCACGCAGAGCTCATTTTAATTTGGTGTAATTTAATACAAAAATGAAAATTAATTTTCCATTAAAAAAAAATCCTTTTTATGAACTCATGGTGACTTTGCGGGCCATTGACACCCATGCACCAAATGTGTATTATTCCACAGCTGAAAATAGTCTCAGACAAACCCATAATTTGCTCCTATTTCAGTGATTTTTTTGCTAAAAACTGTGGTCCCCAGCTGTATATTGAATGTATGCTGAATATATGATTGATTATTAGCAAACTTGTTTATCTATGTAGTGATTTTCAGTCATGACGTAAAGATGCAGATACACGGAATGTATTGAAGACAAACATGATTGGTTCTCGAGGTGAAAGCTTTATTTTCATTTTGTGAAAAAAACATGTTAAAATGTATTTATAATATATTTATAATACATTAGCATGGGGCGCCCATTAGCTCAGTTGGTCGACCCATGTGCCCTCCCTTTCTTCACAAAACAAAAGGGTACATTATCTTGAAAAAAAAATCTTGAAATAACATAAAATCCTTCTCTGTCATTGAAAAACTTCCATCTATGAATGTGTAAGTATCTCAAAAGTTGAACTGGTGGCCACAACATCATTCCATCATTTCGTATTGGGCCAGGATTGGCTTGCAAACTGATGACGAAGTGTGTCCACGAGTCAAACTGAGATTTAAGGTGAGCGTAAAGAAACTTTCCTCCTTTAGCCTCTGAATGTGAAAACTTCTGGCGTCTGCTCATACACCACTGCGCAGTGAAGCTCATCAGTCTGACATTAGTACCAAGAAGCATTGCGCATTTCTGAGTGGAGTTAAGTTAGATTATATAACACTGTCAGTTGTACATGGATAGAATTATGGTGATAGCGTGAATGAAACCCAATGGGAGAATTAAACAAGGCCACAGCGAGAACATCGTCCTGAAGATGAATGCTCCACTCCAGTGCAGTCGCCGGTCATTTACCAATGTGTCAAGTTTCTCTGACTGGTCTTTTTTTTTTTTTTTTTTGAACGCTGGAACACAACACTGAAACGCGTCATTTTTCCCCCCACAAGTTTCATTCATCCGGCGCCGTCGGGGCTACTGCGTGTGACAGAAATGGATGGAGAAACAGACGGACGAATGAACAGACAAACCAGTGTCATCACAGGGGACAAACTGAGCCACACTTTGCGTTCTCTGCGGCTTCATTTCACTTATAATTCTGCGTCACACCTGCTGTTACACTCCACGTGTGCTCGCTCGGCCCCCTCCCCTGCCATGCTGGCGGTAACTAATGGCAACAGAAGGAGGAAGCACTCTGTTATGCCTGGCTGCCCGCTTTGCTTAAGAGAAATGGTGCGTTCACAATAATGCGATAACACTGCTCTGATGAGCTGTCACTCAGGCTGCTCGCTGCTGGAAGAGATGACAGGGAAGAGGCTGTTTTAGTGTGTGTGTGCGTGTGTGTGTGTGTGTGTTTGGGGTGGGTACAAGGGAGGAAGGGTTGTGTGTCAATGTATGTCTTCCCTCATGTTTATGCTAATTTACAACTCAGTACGTCTGTGTATTATCAGCGAGCGTGTGTTGTGCTGCATTATTGCTTGTGGTTTTGAGTGTGTGTGTGTGTGTGTTTGTGTGTGTGTTTGTGTGTGTGTATGTGTGTGTGCAGTAGAGTGCACACACATGTGTGGATGAGAGAGAGAGCGAGAGAGAGACAGAAGGACAGAAGGTGCACCATTGTGTGTAGCTGTGTGAGTAAACACCTCTCCTGTGTGTGTGTTTGTGTGTGTGTGTGTGTGTGTGGCATCAATTTAGCAGAGCTGTGGAAGCGCCCAGGCAGGCCAGTCTGTTAGCGTAGCCGCTCTGCCACTACTTATTAATCAACCTGGCAGACAGACATTGGTGGCACTGCCCCCCCTGCCTGCCAAATAGGGAGCTGGCCTCCCTCTGATAACTTTCAACACACTACACCCACTGCTCTGAGGCTGCCAAATTAGGAGCAACTCCGGCTAAGATAAGTCTAATAGTCCCATGCTGCGGGAGGGTGATAGACTGCCGCTCGCCTAAAAGACTGATGGTTTTGGTCGGGGCTGTGAGGTGGGGGTTAAGAAGGGAAAAAAAAAAAAATGAAGGTTGTGAGGCAGTGAGCAGAAGAAAACAGAAGAACTGTGGGCTTCTTTTTCTAGTTTGGGCGCGAGAAGTTGGTTCAGTGTCGGTGTACATCCGAAGTGTTTTTTTTTTTTCTCCGCCAGCAGGAAGGGAGGGAAAAAAAAAAGATTCTCATTTAAAATCTTCATTCATGTGGCAGTCCAGCAGAAGCGACGTCCCTGCCAATATTAGCTGGCAAAACCTCCGCCGGGCACAAAAAGAAGCGAATCGATCGGCCAGACTGTGACTTTGGACGGGTCAGAAGATTTAATCCCGCCGCTCTGTGCTGAAGTGTAAATAATTGTCAAAACCTCGAGTGCAGCAGAGTGGAAGCTGTAAGGTGCATTTTTGTTAATTTGCTTCTTTTTATGGTCTGATAAACGTAAAGTCTCCGTAGCTTGGTTTTTCGATGAATGTTCGGCGCTGATTTAAAATGGTCTGAATAATGGGCATCTCTGGTGTACGGAGCCATAAAATACGTCGTAAGGCAAATTTTACACAGCAAAGGCTTTCCAGGTTGCTTGCATCTTGTTATGTCGCCATATGAATTATTCATCGAGGCTTTGGACATCTTTCATATCAGTCCGTCTGTTTATTCACAGTACACAGATTTACACATTGACTCCTCTTTCACATCCTTTTTCTCCTCTCTATCTTTCTCTATTCCTCAAACTACATGCCACATACACACACACACACACACACACACACTTCTTACACTCTGCATCTTATGTCTACATCTCTTTATAATGCAGACACAGTGCGAGATCTCTGCACCATCTTGAGCTATTGTTTTTTCCACGGGGAAAGCGCAGCGGAGCTACCCACCGCTCAGGTTTTATACCTTGTCACTGTGTTCAAAGTCTGAGCCTAAACCCTGTTTGCTGCCGACCTTTCAGGCATAACCGGTGAGATTACGGGAGGCCGAGGAAGAAGAAACATGAAGGAAGCATCTCAGAGTTTTCCCAGAGACGCAATCAAGTTCCGATAGCTTCAGACCGCGCAGTGATTTTGGTGCAGAAGCCGCAATGAAAATCACATGAAGGTCACGTGAGATGTTCTGGCAAAAGGCGGCTTTACCTATGACCCTGACTGACTGACTTACTGAGTAATGAAACTCTGAATAGCAGGTTGTTAGAATAATATTATTTTGTCTTCAAAACTGCATTTTAGTTTTTGCATAATGAAGGGAGCTCATCGAAGTTAAAAAAAAAAAAAAAGTTTTGTTTTCTTTCAGACTGTGGTTGGAATTGGATTTATTCCATTTGCATTTCTTCTGAGGATTTTTTTTTTCTGCCCAAACCAAAAAAAAAAACAGATAAAATATTGGAGGTTTAAATAAGAGAACTGAAGTTGGCGTTGAAAACGTTAATGTCATTCACTGAAACATCAGGCTGTTTGAGCAGAATTCATAATTCTTGCTGACCCAAGTATCTTGATAATTTTGGTCAGTTTAATAACTGGCTGGCTCACCAGAAAAGCAATCACTATGACACCGACTGTCTCAGAACGTTACTAAAGAAACAAAGGAAAATATGCAAAGCCTTTTGCATTAGACATTGAAATAAAATATGAAGGGAACAAAGAAGTGCAGGAATATGTTTCTTGTAATATTTCTATTACAACAGTGCCATCTGCTTGAAGATTTGTCTTTAACTATTGAGGCGCTTGTCTTGAGCTGAAAGCAAACATGATGTGACTGTGAAGGAAAGGAGCCAAACATTAAACCACCAAATTGGAGAAGCTATAAAATTACTGAGAGCTCAACACTCAGAGACTTTAATGAACTTTTATGGGTTGTGACTTCACTGCAGCACGCTCGGAGGTGTGGCGGGCCGCACTTTTACCCCAGTCCAGCGATGGTCCACCTTGGGCAGCAAAACTGGTGCTGAAAAAGCAAAAAAAAAAAAGCGTGCCAGTGGTTTGACTAAGCGCTGCTGAAAGTGCCAGTGGGAAAAAAAAAAAAAAAAAAAACCCAAGAGAGCGGTGAACGAGTGGTTGGAAGGGGAACTGAAGAGCAGGTTCTGACACTGAATTAGCAACTTGAAATAGATTGTATGGACATCCAAGTTCTCTTAATAAATCCATACTGCAACTAGCGACCAATCGAGCTGATTACAGTGTTACAAGAGCTGCACTCTGGCAGCAATCTGTAGACGCGTTACATTTTAAAGCACCTGTGCTTTTCAATTATTGGACAAATTGGTTTTTTTTTTTATTCAGAAGTGCAACTTAATTTTTTTCAACCATGTGTATCATTTTATCCCTGCATAATAAATGTAATTTTCCCCCTGAACACGGCGTTACATTTATAGGGCGACGTCCTCGCGTTCCAGCTCAGACGCTTATCGCGGTGTATAGGCAGCCGTACAGCCGAGTCAGTTCCTCGGTGAGAAAAAGGAAAGGAGATTTAATCTACTCTGCAGTCTTGTTACTGAAGTTGTGATGTCAGCGGCTAAGAAAAGGCCTCTGTGAGTCCACTATACTGTACAAGTACTGGGACACGCTCGCACGGCAAGTTCCCTTAGTACACAGGCTTGTCCAGGCACAGCTGGCTGAATCGGAGAGGCAGCGAGGGACGGATACGCTAGATAACGGCGGGAGAGTGGTAGAAAAGGTGGGGAATGGATGCGTACTGCCTATCAAGGTACCCTCCGTACCGCCGCCTGACAGGTGCTTTCTCTTTGTGCCTGTTCGCCTCGCAGGGTCTTCCCTTCATTCCATTGTAGTGTGTCCGCGGCGAGGACATGAAGACACTTTTATTATGTTTTCCGAGAATTTTCTGCTGATGAGGAGGGTTTCAGGCAGTCCCTGGCCACCGTTGCCCCGGTAACTACACAGTTCTGAAGATAGCTGTTATCATATCATGTGTCCAGGCTTTCCTGTATATGATATGGACACTAGAGACACAGTGTATCTACACAGTGCATGAAGTGTTGTGTTCCGAAACAGTTTGTCTGTACACTTATACTTGAAGTTGGAGGTACATATATGCAAAGCTCTGGCCAGCCCACGCACAATTGCCTCTCATTGACTATTTTATCGTAGAATCTGTTATTTATTATTATAGCATCTTTGGCTCACAGTTGTTTACTATTAAATTCATGAGCATGGTTGAACATTCTCCAGTAGAGTTCAAATCAGGGATGCTGGAAGTCAGTCCCAGTTTGGGGTGCTGCGTCAGACGTTATAATAAATGGTGCAATATGGTTTTTTGTATTGATTTGAATGGCAAGGATAGCTAACAGCTAATTGGCGACAATTTCAGAATGTTTTACATTAAAGCAACGTCTCTTCCAATGTGCTATAGGTCAAAGCGGCCACAGCAGCTACGCAGCCAACAACATACATTTTGTGCGTTAGGAGAAACTTTGTAAACTTGTGAAACACTGTCTCTGACATATTCCAAATTATTCGCCCCATCTTGTAATACGTCAAGTTGTTGCTTTCTTTACGTCTCAGAGACAAGCGATGTTTTAATATCTTGTGGACACTTTTTCTCACCCTCCCTCTTCCTCGCTCGCCTGCTCGAGCGCTCTCTCTTATTCTGCTGCGAGTCCGTCTCACACTTTTCTGTAAATCGGTGGTTTTTATAACGCCGCGTCTCAGGGGGTGCTGCGGCCCCTTCAACACCCCAACCTCCCACATTCCATGCTTGAAATCAAGGTTGTAGATCACCAAGTTAATAATGTAAACGGTAAAATTGAGAAAAAAACTGATTATTATTTGTGCAAAATATTTTCTTTTAACTTTGCACAGTACTGCCTGTTCAGAGGGGGAAGTCTCAGTTTGTTCTGTCGGTAAACGGCCTTGGCGTGAGCGACCGCGGTTCGTCTAGTACAGGCCGCCGATAAATCAGGGCTCCGCTTTTCGAGGCAGAAAGCGCTACAGTGGTCACAGAACTGCCTCACAAGACGGACAAGTCCTGTGAGTTGATCATATTGTGGAGGAGCGTGGCCTCCCTCCTCTCCTTCAGAGCGATTTCATTCCGTGGCATTACCTCCATGCATTCGGAACAATGAGTGATATGACAAAAGGCCCGGGCGCAAATCGTGAGGTTGACAAACAGTGTTATCTGGCGCCGCGCAGGGGAGCAGTGTTTTCCATTTTGTACGTGATGGCGTGAAGAGAGAAAACACCACCCCTGTGAAAGCCTTCATCACGGTTATTTGTTTGCCTTTTTATTGCATTCTGAAATAGCAGCTGATAGCCCAGTAGCCTTTGGCTCCTCCACCACTCCATGTCACCAACCATGAGTCATCCTGTCACTGTGACGGCATTTCCATATTCCAAATATGCCTTCAGTCTTTAGTGGTGGAATGTAACTCAGCACTCATATTTCCACATGTTGTTTCTCTATACTCCACTACATTTATGTGACAGATTTATTTATGAGTTATAAAACCCATATCAACATATTTAATATGAGGTATTAGTATAGATATAGACTATATAATGTAGTTGAGATAAGATCCAACATATACAGTGTTAAAATGTTCTTCAATGCATCAGTAATAACTATTCAATAAGAAATTTTCAAAACATTTAGCTGATATTACTCAAGTATGATTTTGAATGTGGGGCTTTCACTCGGTATTACTACTTAAACTAAAGTAAAGGATCTGAATGTTACTTCCTCCACTGATACCATGTATAGATGAGGATGTTGGAGATGGGAAAGAAACTGTGGCCTGGTGCTGAGATTTATAGTTAAACTAAAGTATTCATACATCTTCATTTGTCATTCTTATTGTTATTCATGTATTATTTAAACAAAGGGTGTCCAAAGCTTTTCCCCTGGGAGGAACAAAACTGAAACCTAATGGTGGACCATGGACCAAAAGCAGTCTTGGACTGTTAAATCAGAAGCCCTGAGAGGGAAGCAAGGAACAAAATATCTGTGGATTTATTTTCTAAGTCTGATCTAAATTGTTTCCTCTCCTGTGTTTAAGACCAGGTGAATTTTAAGTTCCTAATTTTGTTTTTCTTCATTTGTCCCTCAGGGCCTCCGTCGTACTAAAATGCCAAGTTCCTTTATTGTAATGACTTCCTGTAACTCTGCCCGACGTGCAAGTTACTTATCAGGGATCTGTCATATTTAAAGAGCATTTTCACCTCACAAAAAAATGAAATCCCAACAGCGATTGGTAAGATTATTGGTTTGCTTAAATTTCACTTTTCATAAGAAACACCTGGCAGGCCAAATTGAAACATTATTTGCCCGTCCAGCCAAACTTTGGCCAGCCCTGATTTAAACCATCATGATGTGGAGTCCATGTTCATCTACCACTGATAAAAAAACACCAAATGGATGCTAATGGATGGAAAAACCTGTTCTCCTCTTTGTTACGGTACGTTTTTCAGATAATCCAATGGGTTTTGAAGTGGTCCATTTCTCTCTTAAGACGAAGACAATATTTTCCACCCATAAAGAAACAAGTCATCCATCAGTTCATCTCATGAAAATTTGAGCTACATGGTTTTCCGGAGGAACAAACTACTCTGTGTTTCCACCTCAGCCGATCCATGTGGGTTGTATTGATCACCCACGGTTTGCACCTGTCAACAACCATCTTACATTGAGATGCTGACCTGCAGAACTTGGCAAACACACGCGAATGCGCGCCAAATGTGTGCAGCGGGAGATAGCGGCGCAAAATTTCTCTCCGACATTGTTTATCTAAATTGTTTGCTCGGTACACAGGACACGTGGAAGGTCAAAACAGTCGAAAGCTCGGCTGAGTGCGTGTGCGTTTGTGGGGGTGTTTGTGCGCGGGACGGGCGATCGAGAGGCGTTTGAGTGGTTGTCCTCGCACGCTCCGCGAGGCAGGAGTCAGATCGGTTTCTTTACGCGCGGAGAGATAAAGCTCGGCATCCTCTTCGTCTCACACACACACAAACACCGTCATACACACACATAACACGCGCGCCACATGTCATCCAAACTTTTGATGTGCCTTATCTGACGATACCGCTCCAATATAGAAGGCATTCAGCATAACTGGCATTGTCACCATCGGAGTGAAATGCATTTTTCATCATATCATTTGCATATTTTAATTACACTGCCATGAAAGTGAAAACATCAGACATCGGCATGAATGTCTGTAAGGTTCTTTTACTTTTGATGGACAGGATTATCATGTAAATATGCGTGTGCGGCTGTGTGTAGGCAGTTTTAGAGTGTGTGTGTAAGAATGATGCGTACACTGTGGCGGTGAGTTAGCAATGTTGAGGCTCGGCATCAGTCGTGCAGCAGAGAGACGGGGCCTCTCATCGCAGACACTCTCCCAGCGTGAGGCCCGGCTCTGTGAGTTGAGGGGGAGGTTAGCGGCTGAATAATGAATCCAGACTCCTCTCCAATACCGCAGATATGGAGTAGCCGCCTTCATTGAACATGTTGCGATACGAAACTTGTATGGCCGAAAGTCTTGCCGCTCACTTAAACCGTCCTCGGGCCAGGATTGTCACTGCGGCGCGTAGCGAAACTTCAGCACTTTTGATTCATAATGAAAACAGAAGAGAAAGGTGTGCCGCATTTCTTTGTCATCTTTGCAAAGTTGCATACTGAGAATTGTTGGGCGATGTCTGAAATGAACGATGACAAACGGTCAAGCGAGAGCGATGCCAAAGAAGGAAGAAGCGGTCGCCAGCTGAGCGAAACCCATGCTCAGCTAAACTGCACCGTGCCGGCTGCGTACCGGCGCCATTGCAAACCGAGTGCTGTGCGAGGAAGAGTTACAGTATCTAGGCCAACCCAGCATGGGCTCTGTTTGAAGTATTGCAGCATTTTGCCAGCGCGTAGTGGAATAGCAGAGGTCTACTTTTAGCTCCACAGACACAACAGCCATTCATTTCCAGCAGCAGCAGCAGCAGCAGCAGCCGGGGAAGGGCGTAAACACGGATAGACGGTGATGGCGTTCACGGGCAGACGCGCACACACCAGCATCTGCGCATAAACACGCATGCGGGCAAGCACAGTCCGAGACACACATACACCCGCTTTCACACCCCCCTCCAGACGCACAATGAGTGTTTATCCGTTTATTTTTGCTGTTTGTTTGTTTTGCTCGGTAAATCCTAACCACCGCACAGCTGCTGCTGCTGGAGCAGGCATGGATGGCAGTTTGGGGATTCATTAGCTCTTGTTTTGCTCACTCTGTGTCCCACCCCACCCTCCCTTCATCTCCACTTATTTTCCCTCCATCCTTGCTCCGGAGCATTGTATAAACGGTTTATTGTCAGTCGGGTTGGAGGGAGATACCAGTTTGGAGGAGCTGAATTGGCCACTTGAATTTCTTTCTTTCAGCAAAAGTCAAGACGTTGCTGCCTCTGTTGCTTTGATTTTGACCATTCATTTTATATTCTGTCTCAAAGTAGCCAAACTTTAAGAAAGGGTAAAACTTAATCTTCAGAGTGTCAGTTTAAAACTCTGGCAAGCTTGGTTTTGAAGTCTTGGTAGTATTAGATATAACTGACTATAATAAGCAACATTTCAAGTTCAAATTTAAGCACCAGGTCTGTTTGTTGGTTGGTTGGTTTGTTAGCAGGATTACACATAAAATACTGAATAGATTTCCACGAAACTTGGATGGAGGATGGGTCTAGATCCAGAATAGACCCGAAAAACTTTTGGGCCGGATCCCGAAGAAAAAGGGACAGATCTAGGAATATTTTGTCATTCTATTTAACATTTTGAGATGGGGCATTTTTCCATTAATCCCTCAGGGAATAATGCATGGATCTTTATGAGAAAAAACTGCTGTATTTAGGTGGCCATAGCTACATCTGGCAGATTTAAAAAATGTTTTATACGGTATGATATTGGATGAAACCTGACCCTTTAACCGTAATTATCTCTAAATCAAATCCATCATCATAAATCATACACATTGTTAAATAGGCTCAGAGCTGGCTGCTGGTGTAGGCAGGATCAGTAAAAGCCTGGTGAGCTAAGGTACTGGAAATGTGCAGATTGTGGAGGCAAAATCCATATTGAAAATGACTTTCATTCACTTGTGTCATCACTTGCACCAACATGTAATGTGCCACGTCATGGTACCTGGGTAAAACGATTTTACTACATGGGATGGCATCCCACATAACACCAGGAGCCTCACAGATGGATCCAACGTACACATACCACGATAATGACACTCACAGGGGGATTTTTCAATTGATTTCAGACACAGGAATGACTTAAAACAATTACCGTGCCTGTGCACATGTGCTATCCACACAATCACACACACTGTGCCATACATCGTGTCCGATCTGGCCCATGGCACCCCTATTTCACCCGCCATTACCCTCTGACTGGATAGAAACCCCCCCAGGGACAGCAACACCCAAGGGAGCCAAATGATGGATAAACAGGAGTGAAGGTACAGAAGGAGGCTGAGGATGAGATGGGGGGGGGGACATTTTTTTTTTCTTCTTTTTTTTTTAAAGAGAGAGACGGTGGAGGTGCGATAATCACACGTGTGGCCGCGCTCAAAGCCACACGTGCACCCACCTCTGCGTCCACCCAACCAATCACGACGACGCGTATGGCTTCATGCACACAGCAAAACCTGTACGAGGCTCTATAAGCAGCTCTCTAATGGCACAAGGAAGGCTCGTTGCTGCTCTGTTGTGACTGCAGCATGGATACACAGGAGTTTTTACTCTGCGTTTGCTCAAAACACAGACAAATGGACGCGCAAAGGCTGCGTGGGCGCCAGCATGCTTGAATGATTATACATAGTGTTCCCTGTTTATGTTTGCGAATGGGAGGAGAAGGGATGAAAGAATATATTTGCATTATTCCTCTGTCTTTGGGTGCTCGCATGTATGCGTCGTGTGTGTGTGTGTGTGTGTGTGTGTGTGTGTGTGGAAGAGAGAGGGAGATGGAGAGAAAAGGAGGCACTCTTCTCTGTAGTGTCAGCCTTTGATCAGTGTCCCTGTGCGTGTGTGTGTGTGTGTGTGTGAGCCAACCCCTGGTGTCTTGGAGGCAGGATGAAACACTGTGCCTCTATCCGGGACTCACAGAACACCCACTATCCTTCTCTTCTTTTCCTTTACTCCCCGTCTCTGTCTCCTTCACCCCCTCTAACCACCATTCCTTACCACAGCCATTTTAAAGGCTATTCATGCAGAGCCGCGCTTTCATCTTGCATTGCGGCGCTTTAACCAGCTCCTCTGGTTTTTTTTTGGGTTTTTTCGAGGCCTTTTATCAGATTATAGAGGATGGGTGAAGTGGCCCGCTGTTGTGCACGCCGACTCGCAGTCAGATGGACGCAGCGTGAAGGTGCGGGAAAGACAACGGCTTTGGCTGTAACAAGATAACGCCGGGATCTTGGCTGTCTGCTGGCGCCGCACTGGCCCGTTTCAGTGTTTTGATGTCCCACCAGCAGAGTGGACATTTGTACAAAAACAGTAACTAAAAAGCAAAACAGAGCATTAGACAACCTTTCTTCCACTGGAACTGGACTTCATATGAAACTACACTGACATGGATGATAACTGGTAATGTTTAGTATGTGACGGTGTCTACCGAAGGACATAAGGCAGCTTGTTACTGTGGCGTAATAAATGGGCCTACTTGCAGATTACTTATGTCACCCTTATTTGTGGTGTTCAAAGGTGCTCTGTGTAGTTTTATGGGGAAAAAAAATCAATCAGAAGAGAAAGATCTCCATTGACTGATTTTTTAATATTTTTTTTGGAGGGGCTAAAGAGAGGTCATCACTGTTTTCACCACTTCATACTGTTTTACTTTGTTTATATTTGGCGGACCCTGCCACCTTTCTAGCTTCGAAACCGTGTCCTGCGTACCTTTCTTTCTTCTGAGAGCAGCTTGTTTATTGAGTCACGGAAACAAATAAATATCTCTGAGTTTGTATTCTCACCACATTAATATTCTAGGTATTGATACATTTCCCTCTCTCTGAAACTGCTCAAACACTAAATGCATGATGTGCTCACTGATAATGTGCTTCGATCCCTTTCGTTTTCATCGAGCATGGGAGGTGATTAGTATTGATTGATTTGGGTCTTACCTGCAGTGTGGAGAGAGAAATGATTAGGTAAGGTAATTTAACTCCAGTTGGTTGAAGCCCTAAACATAAGTGTTGCAAATTCACTTATCAAATACTGTGGCCAAATTATTATTCAAATTCTCTTACCCTCCTTGGGTCAGTTTTAATTGGCTGACGAGGTTAATAAGCCACGCCCCTCCAAGTGCACTGAAAGCTCCTTTCAGCAGTTGCCAGCGGCTGACACAGCGCGTCATGTACTTAATGTAAAGATGTTTTTATTGCTGTATAATCCAGTTTCAGTGTGTAGCTGTCCCTCCTGGTTATCCTGGTGTGTTGCTGATGAAAGGGGTTAAGTGAGTAAGCTAAACGTCATTACGTGCATCCATTTCTTTCTGTCCTTTTGTCTTTCTGCCAGCAAGCTTAATTGCTAATTAAAACTGCGTCATGTGCAATTCTTTGGCCTCCAGCTGTTATGACTGTAATTTTCTCGTCGGTCTCAATTACAGCTTTTACATTCGTGCCTTAATTGTATGTATCGACCTTTGTGTATTATATTGTTCTGCATTACGGTTTTGAAGCCAATGTGCCCCTGTGATTTCCATAATATTGAGAGTCCAGAGTAACTGTCGTGGTGTCGCCACAAGATGGCGCCTCATCCACAGCCAAAGCAGCAGGCTGGCTTTTCTCAACAGGAGTTGTTTGTATTAAGTGAGATTCAGCCAGACAAATGCCTGTCACTGCAATTTTCATTTATACATTTAAAAAAACAAAAAAAAAACATTCCTGGTAATATCATTTGTGTAATTGTGGCAAGAATTATTCAGTGTAGTAAACATGTCATTTCAGTTTAACTTAGTTTTATTTATTTGCATGTCTCAGTTTCTGTATCTGATATCCTTAACCCCACTACTACAAATGCAGATTTATGCCAGGATTCTGAAGATACATCTTGAAAGGCATATCCTGTCATCATCCTCCAAACAAGCTGCCTACCTAAACCTAGTTTACAATGTCATTAGCCCTGAACAAGTAATGAATTGCCTGTGATGTTGTGTGGGGTTTAATTGGAGATCTTGATAAAGCATCTCGAACACTAATTTGGAGCACACAGCAGACCACATACTGTAGGGTTGTGTTCCAACAAATCCCAGCATCTAGCTGTAAACAAGTGTTTAACCTCTACTGTATAGGTTTAACGGATGACCTTTCCTGTGCGCCTGCCTTTTAATAAAGCTCTAATTAGGAGTCCCATTAGGTTCTGAGAGGCTGACAATTAATGGGTACTTAAACAGAAAAGATGTACGTCTTTGGAGGAACAATCGAAAATGCTCAGTGGTAATCATGGGAGGCAAATGTCAACTAACAACAGAAAGGGTGAGCTATAATTATAATGCTCTGATGAATGGACGATTCTCTCACAGAGAAGCTTTGAGGGATGTTAGCTCCCCTGTTATTCAATGATCGCAAATGTGATGTGCAAACGGGATCTCGTGTCACTTGTCAACTCATAAAACAACAATTATGACAGTGAAGAAATTACCTAGATTAAACTCAGTAAGGTTGGACAAAGTAAGTAAGTAAGTAAGAACATGTAGGTATGGGATTTACATCATTTACATCTTCCTCTATGATATAGGACAAGCACAGTGGGACAAGGAATATAATGCCATATTAGTTTCTTATATAAAGACCTGGAAGACATTTGGACACGTCACAGTAGGAAAAGCACAATGAATCATGGCTGAACTCTATTTAGCTGCTTCGGTTTAGGGGTCCTGGTCATGTGCATCTTTGCTCACTGTCACAGTGTCATGGTTTTAATGGGACTGTATGGGATTTTAACAGAGCCATCAATAAAGTTATGAATGGAAGTCAAAATGTTTGCTGTGCAAAAGATTATCGGTGAAATGCTCCACTGTTAAAATAAGGGGTATCTTCTTTTGCTTTTGAAAATGTCACATCCATAGCGATAACAATAAAGAAAAGGAAGACAGACATTTTACAATCCCAAATTCCAAGCACGATATGTCATCACTTGTAATCCAGTTGTGGGTGTGATTCAGATTAAGGTCACCTATATTCCTGGGAGTGCAGGCTGCTGTACTGTAAGTGGCTTTGTGCAGAGGACCCTGTTCAATGCCATTAGACAGAGTAAACGTCATTAAGAGAGGAGCTGAAAAAGCAATTTTGTCCCTCCTTCTGCTGTCTCTGTGTACCTTCTGTCACGCTTTGCCGATGAATGAGGGTGTAGCAAACACACAGACACTTGCACACTTGGACACATACACACTTGTTCTCTGCAGTCATGCAGCTAGTCAGAAGCTGATGCACATGCCAATGTAGTGAACATTTACCAGACAGTACTAAATGCTAAAGTTTCTGATGCTAACGTCATCTTGTCACTCTCTTCTTTCTCTACCCCTCTCCTGTCCGTACATCCCCTCCTCCTCAATATCTTCCTTCCTTTGCTCTTTTCCCCACCTGTCCACGTCCCTCCCTCATCCTCAGGCTTCCTCAGCACTGGTGATCAGTCTGCGAAGGGGAACTATGGCCTTCTAGACCAGATTCAGGCCCTGCGTTGGCTCAATGAGAACATTGGCCACTTCGGCGGAGACCCGGAGAGGATCACTATTTTCGGCTCCGGCGCTGGAGCGTCATGTGTCAACCTCCTGATCCTCTCTCACCATTCAGAGGGTAACGGAAGACTCTGCTATGTTTTGTTGCTTGTTTGTTTTCTTGGTAAAACATCCATTTTTCTTCTATATGCTATTTGGAAACAGGCAGTCAATCCTGCCGTGTCCGATATACCCACTGAGATGCTCAACAATTATTTACCTTCCTGTATTTGTTGCTGAAATTACTGCGGTTATGCTCAGTGTAGTCATGGTGTATTTTGTGCCTCATTTACCCCTGAGTTATGGGATGACCCATGATTTATCCAATGCAAAATGTAATCAAATCACTGAGGTCCTGCCATGCCCATGTGGTCAAATGGAACCTCAGCCAGCATCCAGCACAGAAATCGTTAAGTCCTGTGATGTTCGCTTGACACCGCTATCCTCAAAGGAAACCGCTGCTTGTCCTGTGAACTGAAGAATTCAAGCAGTCGTGTGGCTAATGAGCGAGTCCAGGTTTGATCTACGTTATGTCATTCATGTCTATGGAGTATAAATCGTACTGGAGATCCAACATTACCTGACTTGGCACATGCTCCCGGCTCTGTTAACAGTCCACTGCTCTGCAGCCGAGTGTCTCTCCCTCGGTCGAAAACCTATATCCATCTGACCTCGTGCTCCCCATTACCAACAACACACCCTGAGGGCTCAGTGTTAACATTGCACCACCAAAAGAGAGAGAGGCCTGCGAACCAATCGACTTTGATCTGAATTGAGATCAGTGTAGTTGGCGACCCACAGCCAAATGGTCACGCACTCGCCGCCTTTGATCATGCTGTTCTTGAAGCTGTCCTCCTTCAATCGTAACTTCTCCGTTCCCTACGCTGCTCGAGGACTCTACCTCAATATTCCTCTACTCTGTTCATTTTCCATCTAACACACACAAACTGCAAAGGACAGAAACAGGGAAGAAATGGTGGGTGTAAAGACAGAGAGAGATTAGAGAGAGAGTGTTCACACAACCACATAGCTGTTTCAATAACTGCAGGGTGTATGTGTAAGTGTGTGGATATGTGTGTGTCTGAAGCACCAAGAAGACATGCAACATGTGTCTAACTGACTGACTAGTCTGTCTGCATGGATGTGCCTTGATAACAAATGTGTGGTGTCAAAGCTTGAGTGAGCATTTTAGCGATGCTGCCGTGTCACTGTGTCCATTTAACACAACCTCTATAATAACCACTGACATAACCACTGCTAACCCTTATAAAAACCCAGACGTAGCCCGCCATTTTCCCTCATTGACGAGTGACCCGCTTAGCAGTTAGAAACATCGCAAGACCCCAGTTGTTATGTTAGACTCATACTTTAATGGAAGATGGATACCACTCTTGTCTATGCATAAAGTATAGAGCCAGAGTCAGGATGGATAGCCTAGCTTTACATAAAGACAGGAATCGAGAGGTAAATGGCTAGCCTATCCACAGTGCTAAAGAGGAGTAATAAACACTTTTTACAGGGACTTAGATGCTGTAACTACACTTTGCACTGCAAAAGTTGAATCTATCTGCCCTGTGTTTCTGCACTACTTTCCACTCTGGGAGGGCTCTGTGCCTTGCTGACTCAGCAAGAAAATGTTACAGCTAGACTATCTTTATCCATGGATTAAACAAACAAGAAATATATATATGAGTAAATTTTAGATTCCTTGGAAAGTGTTTTTGAACTTCAAGCAGACAAGGCTAGTTGTTTTCCTCTTCCTCTAGTCTTAATTCTAAACTAATTACCTCCCAGCTCCAGGTCTACACTTGACATACAGGCATTATTGTGGCATGAATCATCTCACCTAGTTCTGAAAAGGTAAATTAAGAAATGTATTCTCTAAAATGTTACACTTGAAATATCATTTTAATTTTTTTTATTATTATTTTTTTCAGTCATTGTAGTTCAATCATCATTTTTTCAGGGGAACCCCACTTTAGCTGCAGAGGGACCCTAACTGTGGAGAAAGCCTGTATTAACCCTTTGTCTCCTGTTGCTGACAACCAGCCCCCCTCACACTACCACCTGTCCATTCTCATGCCTTCGCCTTGTCATCACCCCATCATCGTCCTCATCGTCCTCGTACTCATCAGCATCTAACGGTGTAACATCAGCCCTCTAGACGCTGCCTGTCTGTCATGCTCCCCCCTCTCCCCCACCAGGGATGCCAGGTAAGGAGTGTGTCATCCCCACCCTTGAGGCACACCAATCATGTCAACAACACAGCGTAGCAAATCAAGCCCGACAGCAGACATGTACAGGATGGATGGCAGGATGGAAGTGGCAGGCGGGATGTAGGGAAGGGTTGTGATACTGATATGATGAAGGGTGTGGATATAAAGGTGGAGACAGTAGCCATGGTACGTTTTTAACAGTGTTTATGGTAAGATGAGATGGAATAATTAAATTGTTGAAAGAGGCAAATGAGAAAGCCCCCAGAAAATGCTCTGACATGGCACCTCAGAAAAGATAGGAAGGCAAATAGAGGGAGTTACTGTGCAGGGAAGGCAAGAAGCACTTAGGAAGTCACAAAGAAACTGATTTTGAAGCTGAATGAAATAATACCTAAATAACCCCCACCTCTCTGTCTGCCTCTCTCAGCGCAGATATGTAGGTATAGCTGTTTCCAAGCTACTTCTTACTATAATTGATTTCCCAGAGAAAGGGGCTCTGCGGCTGTGCTCAATAATTAACTGACCAATCTTCAGCCCAGGAGAGGGGAAAGAAAGAAAAAAGGAATGAGAGAGGAAACAGGTGAGGCAGGCGGCCCCTTAACGAGCCACTTGAGTGGTTCAAACGGCACAGGACAGGCAGAACTAAGGAGACACAAAAAGGAAGAGAGGCAGGGAGAAACAGCTAGAGAATCTGAGAGAAGAAACAGCTAACACATGACAGAGGAAAATGGCTCTTTTGACATCTCAGATGAGCTTTTTCACAGTTGTGCCTGCTTTCTTATCTTTGCATTACAGCACTATAGCATGCTCTATCTGAGATGCTTCAGGTCTGTAGTCCTGTCCTGTGTCTCCCAGAATTAAAAAAAAATGTGAATAAGAAAGTGGTTTACATTTCTTTAGTCAGACAGCTTGAGAGAGCTCCATCTTGCCTGCAAGGAATTGGGGAGAATTTAGTGAGATCACCATCATATTTTTAGAATAGTAACATGCAGAAATTATCCCATAGTAATTTAAACACTGCATCTTTTCCATCTATTCTTTCAGGTCTGTTCCACAGGGCCATAGCCCAGAGTGGAACTGCCATCTCCAGCTGGTCTGTCAACTACCAGCCCCTCAAGTACACCAAGATCCTGGCCCGTAAGGTGGGCTGCACCTACACAGAGACGGCCGACCTTGTTGACTGCCTGAGGCGCAAGAACTTCAGGGAGCTGGTGGACCAGGACATCCAGCCAGCTCGTTACCACATCGCCTTTGGCCCCGTGGTGGACGGAGACGTGGTGCCTGATGATCCTGAGATCCTCATGCAGCAGGTTAGAGTCTGGCACCAATACCAAACATGGCACTGGGGATGTTTTTGTAGAAGTTCTATTTGAGGTCCTATCTTATGATGGAGCAAATCTAATGTTTTTGATGAAAATATACAGAGGTAATAAAACAAACAAGATTTCTTGTCTCTGTCTTACCCTGCTTATTTATGTTTCTGGGCATATATTTGACCAAATATGAAAACATAAATATGAACAAACATAAAAACCATAAACATGAACAAAACTGATTTGACCTGACGGATTAATACACAAAACAAAACTCAAATTGTAATGATGACTTGAAACTGTGACTAAAAAACCCTGCTCATCAAATACAATTTAATCACTCAACATGTTCTTCCCCTATTGAACCACTAGGGGGAGTTCCTCAACTATGACATCCTCATAGGAGTGAACCAAGGGGAGGGTCTGAAATTTGTGGATGACAGCGAGGACAATGACGGCATCTCGGCTGCAGCTTTCGACTACACCATCTCTAACTTTGT
This sequence comes from Acanthopagrus latus, assembly GCF_904848185.1. Lineage (NCBI taxonomy): Eukaryota > Metazoa > Chordata > Actinopteri > Spariformes > Sparidae > Acanthopagrus > Acanthopagrus latus. Next base: position 16,727,494 of record NC_051048.1, read on the forward strand.
AGACAACCTCTATGGCTACCCCGAGGGTAAGGAATGCCAACATTATACTCATTTTCATATCATGTCCTCTACTGCCTCTCACTAGACAGAACTTTGCAGTGAGTCATAGTCGTTTGTGCTTATTAAGATCCCCATTAGATATCTTCCTGAGTTTACAAACATAAGACTGGTTTGAAAGGAACAATTTCAGAAAGATCATAGGTAAAAGAAAACGGCACAAGTTATGATTATAATGTGATGATCTATACATACCAGATAATACAATAAATATCTTCCTATGCCTGAGCTAGATGTGACATTGCTCAATACAGGGAAAAAAAGGTGTGTAATTTGTTTTATTTTTTTGACATTATCATATGTTCTTGCCAAAAAGTCGCAGCTCTCAGTGGAGATGCAAGTTTCCAAAACACAATGTGGGCAAAGAAGGAGAAAAGACATCAAATGTGAGCCAAGGAAAGTGCATCAACGAAGATGGGCATACTAAACACAAGGCCTATCATTGAGATTATCTTTCACCATGGTGGGCCTGTGCTCTGGCCTTTGAGGCTCTGTGGGCACTAATGCTGTGTCTCATCATCCCCCAGGCAGCCAGCTCGCAATCACAGTGCTGTTGTTCCTAACAGATCAGCCCGCAAACCCCTCACAGCGGGCCACAGTCAAAATACAGACGCATTTGGATAATATAGTCACGCTCCCTCTCAAGTGCCTGTCACTCATTGCGAGAGGCATATTTTCTCTTTTGCCATTTGTGTTGTTCAGTGTGTCCTTTCAGTGTATCTCTCAACTATATCTCCCACACATAAGTACCAATACAGCCACCGTTTGATTTTTTAAAATTCTATTATAAAGAGTTATTCTATCTTTCTCCACTTTGTTTACATCTTACTATTCTGACTTCTGGAAGTGTCCTATCCCCGTCGATACTTTCCTCTTAACTTATCACAATTTTCTCTTTTTTCCCCTATCCCTTTATCCTTTTTTCCTTGTTCTTTCTCCTCTCCTGTGTCTTAACCTCCAGGCAAAGACATCCTGAGGGAGACCATTAAATTCATGTATACAGACTGGGCAGACAGGGACAATGGGGACATGCGAAGGAAGACCCTCCTAGCTCTGTTTACAGACCACCAATGGGTGGCGCCAGCAGTGGCCACCGCAAAACTCCACGCCGAGTTTCAGTCTCCGGTTTACTTTTACACGTTCTACCACCACTGCCAAACCGAGACACGACCCGAATGGGCTGATGCTGCCCATGGAGATGAGATACCGTACGTGTTTGGCGTGCCCATGATCGGTGCCACAGACCTGTTCCCATGCAACTTCTCGAAGAATGATGTGATGCTGAGTGCTGTGGTTATGACTTACTGGACCAATTTTGCCAAGACTGGGTAAGCATTGCTAATGATTACATCTTATTCAGTCTCTTATTGCACTTTTACTGCACCATGAAGCAGCTAGTGTAGTGCCTCTTCAGTAGCAGAGTTTAAAGTGACTTTTTGAAGGTTTTGCTTCCCTGTAAATAAGAGAGGTGTGCCTATGGTTGGAGGCTGACCACACTAATCAGATTTTGTTAGAGTTTTAAAAGTTGAGAGCCCTGTCTCACTTTGCTCGAAGTTGAAGAAGAACTTAAAACAGAAGTATGTATTCAGTTTTTTCAATGACCCAATGAAGAAATATTTGAATCAGATTGATTAAAACCTTGTTTTGAAAACTATGTCTGTGATGTCCTCCCCGTCCTCCAATAGGGACCCCAACCTGCCAGTCCCTCAGGACACCAAATTCATTCACACCAAGCCCAACCGCTTTGAAGAGGTTATCTGGACCAAGTTCAACTCTAAGGACAAGCAGTACCTCCACATTGGCCTAAAACCTCGCGTTAGAGACAACTATCGGGCCAACAAGGTGGCCTTTTGGCTGGAATTAGTCCCCCACCTCCATAGTCTGCATGAAGAGCTCTTCCCCACTACTACCCGCTCGCCACAGGGCCCTGGCAGAACCTGGCCTAGAACACCTGGCCCTCGCACCACCCCTCGTCACATCTACCCTACCTTCCCCTCTGATCCAGAGCCTGAGGGTTCAGAGCGTCCACCCCAGGACCTCTTCCCTGGAGACACCCGTGACTACTCCACTGAGCTGAGTGTTACAGTCGCTGTGGGGGCATCGCTCCTCTTCCTCAACATTCTGGCCTTTGCCGCCCTTTACTACAAGCGTGACAAGCGGCATGAAATGCGACGCCACCGGTTGTCTCCTCAGAGGGGCGGACCTGCCAATGACCTGGCTCACAGCCAGGAGGAGGAGATCATGTCCCTACAGATGAAGCACTCGGAGCATGATGCTCACCATGACATGGAGCCACTCCGACCACATGACATCCTAAGGCCCGCCTGCCCGCCTGACTACACACTGGCACTGCGCCGTGCCCCCGACGACGTGCCACTGATGACACCTAACACCATCACCATGATCCCCAGTACTATAACCAGCATGCAGCCTCTTCATGCCTTCAACACCTTCCCCTCCACCGGCCACAACAACACACTGCCCCACCCCCACTCCACCACCCGGGTATAGTAGGGACTGGCCCAACACAGTGCCACCTAAGGACCAGGAAGACTGGCTCTGCCACCGATCTAGAAGGGAGGCCTCTGGATGTGGGCCTTCGCTCTGTTCTCTTATTCTCTCGTTTCTCCAAAAACAACTCCACCTCTTCCATCATGTGCTGTCAAACTGAGCAGCTCCACTGGTGGCGTGTGGAAAAGTAACTGAACTGCACGGCAGCAGATGATTAGTTTGGGGGTTGACTTAGATCTTTTAGAAGTACTATTTTCAAAGATGGTCTACTGTTTCCTGACTCAAGCCCCCCCCTGATGTTTGTCAAAGGGACAAATTATTTTTGCCCCTCGCTGTTTTCCCTTTTTTACTTTGTTTGTCTTCTCTTTTTTCTCTCCCTGGTGTGCATATCTTGTTCTCTTTTCTACATCTGTGTCTTATTCCTGCTTTGTTCCTCTCATTCTACATGTGATTCTCTCCCTCTCCCAACGCTCCTTTGCTCTAAGGATTCATAAACTACTGAGCTGTAGGAGGGGGCACAGAGTACGTACAGTAATCATATAGCTATGAAAACACTGATATCTGATACTTTCATTCTACCAGCATTCTTGGTGCCAAGTGTGTACTACTGTGTTTGCTTTCTCATCAAGGGAGAAAAAAAGTCAAGAAAATTCTAGAGTATTCCTATTTACTGTCAATTAACAGATGCTGTGTGTTCTCATGACAAAGTGCCAAACTGGCCCTCGATTGTGTTTTTCTCTTTCTTTCATCTTCTGTTCCTTTTTTTCAAGCATTTGTTTAATTGTTGTTTTTTGTGGAAAGAATCTTTTGCTGAAAATATAGATATAGAGAAATGATATTATATATAGTTATATATAAATGTGTACAAAGGAGAAAGTATATAAATGGGTTTTCTCAGTGGGGATCTATGCATGAATTATTTTTAAAGATGATGACGTGGGAAAGAACACTGTATCTGTCAATGCACGTTTCCCAAATCTAATCAAATCATATCGGTCCACTCTGGATATTTTGTTTTTTGTTTTTTCCCTCACAGAGAAGAACAACACATAACAATCTTGTAGTAACCTAAGGAATCCTCTTCACCTCCCAACACCCATTTATTAAAAAAGGCATTGCCACAAATCTCAGAAGATGTTAGAGTCAAAGCAACAACTGTGAACATACTTTCCGATTATTCTCTCCTTCATGGTATTTCCCCACCCAAATGATGCAGCGTGCCAACCGCAAGCCCATCATCCGACGGTAGCTACTTTTCCTTTCATCTGTATTTAGGTGATTGTTTTCGTAGGGTATGTCAGGTACCAAATCTGTTGTTGTAGCTTGCCTCTCAGAGTTATTTTTGTATTTTAGCGAGGGTGAGAAACAAAGCAGAGATGGGCAGCTTTTGCTCTTTTACGTACACCCTCCTTCTCCTGTCTGCACCCCTGTTTCCAGCATATGCATATTCTGTTTGATGTCTGCCTGAGAGAGATATAGTGTCTGTGTGTATGATTGTGTGTATGTGGTATCAGAGCTGCTTCAAATGGGCAAAGGTGGGCCCTAATTAGACAGATAAGAGATAGAGAGGCAGACAGGCAGGATCATCCCCAAAACTCCAAAATGAGCTCCTTCCTGCTGCGTACCCAAACACCCTCTGTATGAACATCACTTACTCTCTCTGTCAGTCCACTAGCTTTGTATTGAAAACTGACACCCATAATACGGTTATAACCCATAACCTCCCTGCTGTGTCCACAAAACACCTGACTTCACTGTGTCAGTGTTGGTCTCCACAATTTCTGACCTCAGCTCAGCTCTGCTGTTATCCTCACATTCAAGGGTTAATTCACTAGTGACTTTGTTTGAGCTCATCAGTTGTAAATTAAACTCTAAGCACACTGAGGGTAACCAGTGGGTCTCACCGCCCTGCAGCGCAGAGCTGAAAGATGAAAAGAGGGCTTGGATCTCTGAAACAGGGTAAAAGTGACACAGTTGTGCTGTGCTGTTTCTGGTTCTGCGCTTTTCTTACGAGAGAGGGTGAGCAGGCCTGCAAGCTCAGCGACGCCCCACTCTGATTTTCTGCTACATATGTCAAACATGGATCATGGGTAATACTGTACGTTAACTGAACTGATGTGCTGTTATTTGAGCCCACAGGAACACATGGTAGCCTACATCCAGTATGGGAGAAGTTAGTCACCGGTGCTGTCTTTGCTTGTGCTCTAGCTTTAGCCTGTTTGTTTGTTTTCTATTTTATTACTGCCTAACTGGGTGGTGGGGAGGACTGGAAGGGGAGAGATATAGCTGGCCGCCCCTGTCAGAGATTTTGTAGGCCCGATGGAAGGGAAATGTGCACAATGTAAAACTCAAAACAACTGACTTGGTTGTGCTGCAGGTGGATAAATGCTGAGGAACAGATGACGGACAGCAGCACAACAACAGGTGCGCACTGTGGAAATGAGACTCTGGGAAGAGAGTGGAAAGACTCACAGCCTTAAATGTAGAAATCAAAAGGGAGGATGAACTGATCTCTAGTAAATAAGGACATTAAAAGGCATGGCCATCTTTCTACCCACAATGTTTGCCAGGAGGACACCTTGCTACAGATGATCTGACATGTCTGATCAGATCCATGTGAACCCTTTTGTACTCACTCCTGAAGGTAAGGGGGGCAGTGAGGGCTTGTGAAGCAAACCTCACCACAACACAGCTACAATGACACCACTGGAGGTGAGAACAGAAACAAAGGTATTTAGTTTGCTCTGTTCTTTGTCCCTGTCTATTTTATAAGCTAACACTGGAGGGCGCTATTGTGACAGATTCACTGCGGTCTGCCCACTCTGAGGAAAACGGATGTGAGAAGAAAAATACCAAACTGGGTGGCAGGACAGAGACGGACAGAACATCTGGAAGAGGATCAAAACTGTACATTTTTAAGTGTAAGAATCAAACAGACAAAATATTTGTAAATATTAAGTTTCTTGTTTGTTTTCCTTTTTTCTTTTCTTTTTCTTTTTTTTTTTGAGGGAATGAATGAAATGCTTCTTTGTGACAACAAAAGACAACAGGTGCAGTTTGCTAAAAATGGCCACGAGTGTGATGTTTAAAATTCATTAGTGACTAAAAAAAGAAAATGCTTGCTGCAGATCACTTTTCATGCCATCACAAATGACTTATTTTAGACTTTGTCTTAGCATCCTGTAGCACCATGATTCTGAACCAAGGAAGGGACTGTAGCTGACATTCATCTCCCCTGCAGGTGGTCTACATGCGTTAGTTAGCATTTGCTAATTCCCAATTAATATTACATTTTTAAATTTAGAACCACTGAAGCGAAAGTCTGTGGTGTCATTGCTCTTTGTTCTGAGGTTGGAGAAGGATCAACTACTCCGTGGCTTCGTGACCTTTTTTTAAGCTTAAGCACACTTTTATTTTGAAATACATCTTGATCCAACTATGAATCTACTGCTTGATCTGTGTGACTTCAGAGTATTCATGGGCTGAGGAACATCTCAGAGACCAAGAGCACTGAGAAAATCCAACATATAACAGCTAACTAATGTTAAGATGGTGGAAGGAACTGGCCAGCCAGGATTTCTAATCTAAGACACAACTGCAGTCAAATAAATGTTAGCTCACCTCACATGTAGCAGTGTTTACATGTAGCCAGTTAATCACATGTGGGGACACACACGAGGGCTTTCATACCATAAGATGCCTCATATCCTCATAGATTAATGAGATCACACAGATGCTCTGACTTTTCCCTTCCACACACTGTGTTGCATTGTGGTTGTGGAGGTTGTGTCAACCTCACAGTGATGTGATGTAGCAGTGAAGAGTTTCATGTCTGAGAGTCTGGAGATGGACTAAATGTTCAGAAAGTCTGAAATGTCCTGCGCACTTTCAGACTCTGAGCACGATCAGACTAAATGCATGTGGACACACACTGAACCTCGTCAGTGTTATAAAATGACTCACTGCACTGTTGAGGCTGAATTTCCATTTATTCTTTTAACATCAACAAACCTGCAGTCAGCCAAGCAAAACAAGGTGACTCCATATCACTGAGGTTATTTAGAGATCCTGTGTCAGGTCAGTGGTAAATGGAAGTACATGGTTAACACCCCACAGTGGCAAACGCACATGAAGTCAGTGACACACTCAACATAAACCTTCAGCTTGGTCTCCATTGCAAAGATGCACCTGTTGTCTTGTTTTTACATTCTTTGTTGAATTCAGAAACCCAAGACTTGAGATGAAGAAAATTGTTAAATAATGGATTTTAAAAAAAGATGATTATTAAAAAAAAAGTATAGTAAAACTATATAAATAAATGAGGTGATGATATTTCTGTTTACTTTAGAAGTTATTATACACTGTATGCTGTGATTCTGATCTGGGAAACATTAAAGACATTCATAGCCAGCCTGACCATTTTGTCTCTTTATTGAACCAGCTGCCAGAAGTTATGCATATATATTGACAATACACCACAACCACATATAGAATACATTATCCTTTAAGTTCTTTAAAAATGGAAGCAGACACTGAAATGAAAAAAAGATACTAAATTCTGAGTTTAAAAAAGATTACATAAACTTCTTTTATTAAAACGAACTTTGTTTCATAATATGTTGACGATATCACTTAAAATATGAATGATCTTTTAATGATTTCAAAATGATTTAAAATGGCAATATTTTATGAGTGATCTATAAAATACATAAAAATATGCAACATGTCATACATCACGGAGAGACACAAAAAACAACTTCATGTAATATATAATTTGAATTTAACGAAAGCAAACTTTTTCTCTGTCTTTTTGCTGCCTTGACTTATCTGAAAATTAGACAGTCACCCTGTTACACTCTTTCCATATTCAGAATTAGTCAACTCAGAGGAGTGAGTGGATTCAAAGATCTGGACCAAGGCTAAGTGTGTACATCTTTTCAGTTACAATATAATGACGTTCATCTGGCACACAAAATCATAAATTCCGACTCAGATGTAATCTACTGGACAAGCACATTGACTTAAAGTATCAAAAAACATGTAAATATGTCCTGCTTAACATAAACATAGAATTACAGCAAATCATTTCAGATGTTAAATGCGATCTCAGGTGAAGGTAAGCCCTAATTGCAGTGATTTCTTATATCCCTATTGCAAGTCATAGTGGTAAAAGATACATGTTTACTGATAATATCTTCAACCTTGACATCTTATATACAACAAGTTACTATTTGTGATTGTCTTTAATAGCATTAAAAAACAAGTAACGACAAAATAGGAGAATGAATGGATGAATGAATGAATGTGAGAAGGATACGCCTGTGTAACCTCAAAGTCTGGAGACCCTCACTTGATGTTGAATGACTCTTTGAGGCTTGCTTCTGCTTGCTTATATGTGATATTTCTCCATGTTTCTGGAATATCAGCGGGCTCAGCATTGTATACTTTTGCAAACTTCTTGTTAAACGTTTGCATTACATACTTCCAGTAGTCTGATGCCTGGAGACTAGCATCCGGTGGGATTTTCCAGTCAGGGAAAATTTCTTTGTAACGTTTGTAAGGGTGATCTGCATAGTTTGTAACGTCACATCGAAAAGTACTATTAGTGACCACAAGAGAAGAGCATATGTCAGGGTCAAGTTTGTTTGAGGAAATAAATCTGTATTTACCCAGACCCTCTGGCCGATGTAGTGATGTCCAGTGTTCTGCATGCTCTTTTCCTCCTGCCTCACAAGGTGCTTTGCAGAATGGACACTGTTTACCACAGCCGATCACTCTGGTGAAAAGCTCATTCTGAGGATTCACATGAAGAGCTTTTAGTTTCATCTGGATGCTTGTTTCTTTGAACTTCTTCCTAAGAGTTTGTGCCATGTCCTTCACACATCCAGAGAGCCAGTGAGCAAACTGTTCCTGGTCAGCATTGTTCAGGATCAAGAAAGCACCAAGAGCATCCTGGGAAATGACCAGTTTATCACCAAGTTCCTGACAGAAATGTTCAACAAATGTCTTGAGGTTGCCACTCTTTTCTGTTTTAGCTTTGTTGATAGCATTGTTTATGCTGTTGATACTTGAGAGAACATGTCGATCCTCAAACTCGAATGTCTTAGAATGATTTGAGAAGCGATCCACTATTTGGTCAAATATCCATTTCTTTACATACTCCTCATATGAGCAAATATAGCTCAGATAGTTTTTAAAGTCATGCTTTGAGAGCAAATCCAGTAAAATCAAATACTGGAGGAACATTCGAGTGTTGAACTGCTCACTTGTCAGCATTTCACCAATGATGTCAGGACCTAAGGAACGGTTCACAAAGTCTTCCACTGCAGGCCTCAAGCAGCGTTGTGTGAATTCTTCTGCTTTCTTCTGGCACTGGTCTCGTTCATGGAACACATCCTTAAAACCAGCACGAAACTTTTCTTTGTTTTGATTCAGACATCTGTAGGGATCGTTGTCACGCAGGAAATCTTCATGCATTTTCTGAAACTGTCTTGCTGCATATCCACAGATGTGCTGTTTGAGATAAACTTCAAACTTGATCCCTGTCTTCACATTCTGACTGTTTTGCAGCCTCTCATCGATCGTGTGTAGGATCTCCTCGATGTAAGTGTCATGGTAGTTGTTTTTTCTTTCCATTTTTTCAGTCATGATCTGTGTGCAATCTGTTATGATACGGTCAGCTATGTTTTGTAAAGCTGCAACATGATCCTCTATGTGTAAGAACTTGGTGAGTTTGTGTTTGCACTGCTTAAAAAACCCTTCTACAGTGTATGTGAAAGGTTCCAGTCCACATTCTTGCAAACTTTTTTGACTCAGCAAATCACAAACATGACTCCCCCTTTTTGATAGATCTGTTCTCAGGTAGCTGGACACATTTGCAATGACATCTGTGGCCTTTTGTTCAAAGGGAGACAGTTCATTCAGTGTTTTATTCCACATTCGATCAAATTCTTCGTCCAGCTCTTTGTCTGTCATGCGAACTTGTTTTTTCCGACATTCTTCAATCAGTCCATGCACTCTCTCTTCCAGCTGCTTTGTGTGCTTCTCCTTGATTCTGTCAAGTTTTGTCATTCCCTCTCTGAAGTCCGCTGTTGTTGTGAGCTGATTGATTACAGATTTCTCCATTTCTCTTCGAAGGCTCTTTGCACTGTTTGCAAAGTCTTCTTTGTATGCTTCAACTAGATAGACATGACCCTCTGTTTGCTTGAAGTACTTTGCCAGATTTTCAAGAAGCTTTGTCTCCCATTTGGACAACACAACACAAGCTTCACTTTTCAAACTAGTGAGAAAATCTGACATGTTAGATTTCTCAGATTTTCTAGCAACTGTGCCAAAGTTTGATATTCTTGTTTCCGCTGCACTGACCCAGGTGTACATCTCTTTTTTGAATTCCCATTCCCATTTGTTGAATTCTGTGCACAGCCTCATGTATGCATCAGCCACCAGGCTGTTTCTGAAGCTGAAGATAAAGTTTTCATGCTTCACTGCATTCCACAGGCTTTTCACCCACTCTGTAAACTCCAAGATATTATTAGCAGACGACTCACAACTTCCCAACATTTGGATAATGTTTTTCTTGAGCTCATAAACAGCCTCACTGTATCCTGCATTGACTGGTGCCATTGGTGGGTTTCCATTCCAGAGACCAGGAACGTACCAGTTCCCAGTGTCTGGACTGTATTCCATCACATCAGTGAAGCTCTTGTTCTCCTCTTTCTTTTCCATTTTGGCTGCTGCCTGCGTCATCTCATTTAACTGCTGCAAGAGCAGTTTCCTGTCTCGTAGGTTCTTCTCATGGGCTGAAACATCTGACACATTCTGGTGAACAAACTGGCATTTGGGCTTTTTGCCCACCTCTTTCATCCTGAGAAAAGCATGCACCACTATCTGTAGGATGTCTTTCATTTCTGTTGAGTTCTCCATTGCAATATTAATAATGGTGATGTCACTCAGCCCCACAACAAGTGTTGCAAGCTCATTGTCGTGTTCATAGCTGTTGTCCAGTTGTGCGAGTTCTGGTGACTTTAAGCCCTCAGTGTCAATGATCATCATGTAGTCACATTTGAGAATGTTTTTAACATCGTCATTGACTCTGATCAGCAACATGAAGGCACCTCGAGTGCATCGACCACTGCTGACTGCAAACTGCACTCCAAACATGGTGTTGAGGAGAGTGGACTTCCCTGTGCTCTGAACTCCAAGAACTGTGACAACCAGTATCTTGTTCTTAGGAGACACCAGGTCATTGAGCTGAGAGAGAACATCACTCACCCATCTGAGAGGTATGTTGGAGGCATCTCCATCTACAAGCTCAAGGGGAAATCCATCAAGCAACAGTCCTGCACAAAGCTTAGGCAGATGCTGTAACTGTTGACGAGATGGGTTATCTTCTGGAAGGGAAAGTGAAGCTTCATAGATCTGACCCATTTCACGGAAGAAGTGTTCAGTCCCCAGTGAGCTGTTGGAAAGTTGTCTGTCAGTCTCTTTGATTTCCTCTTTGTTCTCAGAATTTTTGGATTTTTCTTTGTACTGCTCCCTGAGGTCAGACAGTTTTTCTCGAGACAAGTTATCGAGATTCATTCGCAGCCATTTCAGGAAGTAGGATCTCTCTGTCCCTGGGCTTGATATTGCTTGGATGAAACATGACATTGCATTTGACATGTCATAAGAATTCTGTTCTTTACGAAGTTTTTCTTTCTCTATCTGCAGGTCACTTTTGTACTTTTCTATGTTTTCAGACCCAACTTTTCGTAGCCTAAATTCTTCCTTCTCTAAGCGAGACAGTTCTTTCCATATTTGACCTTGCAAGGGTAGCTGAGCATCTTTATATTTCAGGATGTCTTGAATTTCTGCAGTGATGGCATCAGCATTGTTCTTGGCAGTCTGGCATTCTGGACAGTCTTCATCAACCCAGATTCCCAGTTCATGGGCAATGTCAGCCATCTGCTCAATGCCCATTTTCATCTTTGAGTTCTCAACCACATTGCTGACTGTTCTCCGCAGATTTTTAATGAAGTCTGCATCATTCATGTGCTTAGTCTTCAAAAGGATGTTGTTGTTAGTCAAGCTGAACTTGTTTGCTACCTTCTTTAGACCATCCATGCTGAAGAAATTGCTTTGATGGTTTCCCACCAAGAAGATCTCTGCCTTGTGTTGTTGGTTCATGAGCAGCTCATAGTCCGAGTTCAGACGGTCAAAGAACACAAAAACTGCTGCAGATGTCTGACACAAAAAGGAAAATTGTGTTTCAAATGAGGCAATGTCCCCACGAAGGTTAGCTACAGCTACTGGCTCACTGAAAATGTCCATGTTTTTGTTTCCACAAGGAAGATACCAAGAAATCTCAGTCAGTCCATTGGATATTCTCCTTGGACTGTCACCACACTCCATGTTAGAGTGAACAAAGGTGTCATGATACTGCTGAGAATTGCTAAGAAGCTTATTGAGGATCTCTGACTTGGACAAGGAGCACTCACCCAGTCTCACAAAAGATATCATTGGGAGTTCAGAGACAACGACCCTGTCTTCAATAAAGCCCTTGGATTCTGAAAGTGACTGAGGTCTGTGCTTTTTAACAATGTCTCTCAAGGCCCAAAGCATGAGTGTGCACTGCTTTGTGTCACAATCAGGGAGCAGCAGAGGCACAGAGAACTGACACATGGACATTTTGAGAGCCATTTCCTGCTGTACAAAACCATCAGAGCACAGAAAGAGAGCTGTGATTATGTCAAGTGGGTTTAGTGTGTCAGCTGAAGTTCTACTTTTTATTAGATTATCAAGATCTAACAGTGGATCACCAAAGTTTGACTCACTTGCAGATGGACATTTCACATTCCTAGCTGTCACATTTACCATCATCAGTTTCTTTAGAAAATACCCTGGAAGATCTGAGTTACACTTGGCAGTGTTATCAGTGATGGTCTTCTCCTCAATCTGAAGTATTGTGCTCAGCGACAGCTTCTCTTTGTAGTGCTGCTCCAACCCCAGATCCTCCAATAAGCTCTCAAGGTTTGTCTCTGTAGACATGAAAACAATGATAAACACATCATTTGCTGTTTTAATATTCTAAAGCATGAATCACAGTTTATTGCCTCTTCACTACATGCACCTACCTAAAACTAATGCAGTTTCATACAGCAGTTCTCAATCCTACCCTCACAAAGGTGTTATGTTATTTTGAGTAAAGGTAATTTTCACGTTATGTTCCTTGTGGAGGCTTCCGTTTCTCAGGCTGTTGAATGTCAGTGGTATACCGACTGTGTTTTGAAAACTGTCCACAGCTTCAAAATGAGACTGAAAAACCTCTCTGTATAGTATTTTATACTGTAGTTGACAGATGCAGCCTTGCAGACATCAATCTCTAAAATTCTCTGTGAAATTAAATCATAATTGCTAAAAGTACTGTCAAAAAATATAAAACATGATAAACATCATGAAGATTTACTGTAGGTTTGTTGCATTATTACACTGCAATAGTTTTAGCTATTTACATGTATTAATTGGCACTTGAGCAACTGAGTCCATAATAATAATATTGCATTTGTAATGTAGACAAACATGCCCCCCCCAAAAAAAAGAAATAAACAAATCTCACACATTCCTAGAGTGGCAGTAAGATAATATGTTGTCATCTCTCAAGTTTTGCTGTGGCAGTAATATTTTGTGCCACCCTGGGGAACTCCGGAAATCGGGAGTCCAGTCTGTCTCCATAAGTTTAGTTGGAGAACCAACACCATACTTTGTGCTTATTCTTACATTCCTTGTTGTGCCTAACCCATCAATGAAGGCCCTCATGGGTCTTTATTGAAATAGCTAATGTAAGGGTTTGCTCAGCCAGTACAGACCTGCTCATGACATTGCTGGTACATATCACTGAGGTATTACATACCATCTTTGGCAGTAAAGGATCATGTATTATGTCATGTATGTCATGTATTACATGCTGGCAGTCACCCATTCTTTAGTGACCATCAATCAACATCTCTGCAAACCCACATCGCCCTGAGAAGGTATTTTTGTTGTTACACTACTCAAGTGCAGGGGTCTTAATATTACTTGAATTTCACTTTTATAGTTCATCTCTGTAGGATTGTATTTTATGTCATGTTATATATTAAAAAAAAATGTTGTCCCTACGTGTCTGAATTGAAAATAATTCTTCATTTTTTAATGCACTTGTGATTTTCTTTAACTCACTTGTGTGTGCAGATGTTACAGCTGGCTTGCTTTTTCTTCCATTCCTCAGTTGTGCAGAAACCTGCAGAGAGTAACTCTCCCCTGGACTCAGGTTGCTGAGAGTCAGGTTGTTTGTGTCTGTTGTCGTCTCTTGCACAATTTCTCCCTCAGTGCAACAAGTCACAACATAACTCTCAACTTCACCAGCAGGGGGGTCCCATCGCAGAGAGAGTGAGTCACTGCTGACCTGATAGACTGCAATCTGCACAGGAGGGCTGGGCTCTGTGGGCACAAAATAGTCGGTTACAACTGGAATTTCAAGTTCTTTCAATGTTTGCCTGCACTTTAAAGAGCAGTTTGACTGCCAAATCAGGAAATAACCAATACAAACTTATTCATTTTCTTTTTCGGATTTACCTGTGCAGACAGACAGCGAGGTTGCTTTGCTTCGATTTCCATTGTCTGCAATCCTTGTGATGTTGAAAGTATACTCAGTCCCAGGAATCAGTCCCTCAACCTCCACAGTGCTGGAGTCGTCTCTGATCAAACTGTCTCTCTGGGTTTCACAGCAGTACTCTAATTCCAGTTTATATTTAACAGAGTCAGCAGTGAGTGTTATACCAAAGGAAACAGTCTCCTGAGCAACACTGACAGCTGTTATTTCTGGGGGAGGGACATCTGTCAAAAGAGCAGTACATCTCAATACATCTCCACATTATAGCAGGTATTAATTAGCATTCAATTGGATCAGTCATTTGTTGAACATGGAACTTGAACTTGTCACACAATGTCATAACTGATGTTGTTCTACAGTTGGGATGTAAACAAATCACTGATATGAATCAGAAATCGATTTTAATATTAAAGATACAACTACACCGAAATGTGGACGTCTATACCGATCTAAATGTACTCTGAACTGGTCGATGGCCTGATTATAAAGTGCATCTCATTATATCCCTACATTATAACATGTATTAATTAGCATTAAATTGGATCAGTCGTTTGCAGTGAAACTTACAGTCAGACTGAAGAGAGGTGTCCGTTTCTTCCTCACAGTATAACTCAGGGAACGAATCAGGTGCATCATAGAAGTCCTTGATAATTGAAACACATATGCAGTTTTAAGTGTAATAAAGTGCATAATTCAAATCAACACCTGATAGGAAAACATATGTTTTGGTTGCAATTCATTATTTAGGGGTTTTTATTTAAGTTTAAGAGTTGTGAAAACTACCACTTTACCTCCTCCTCTGAGCTCTCCACTGTGGGCTCACTCTCAGCCATCCCACACTTTATCCAGATTATTCAAACTGCTTCTCACTGAAACTAAGAGAAACAGAACCCTGTCACACCTTCTGCTCCAGCAACCACCATAAAAATGATTTTGCACAACAGCCACACAATAAATGGTACTTTACAACCTGTTGGACCACAATATAGACCAAAACGATTAAAAAACAAAATAAATACTGCAGTCACCCCACTTTGTCAGCTTTGAAGGACATAAAGAACATATTAAGTTATGATTCTGTTTACGGCTACAGCCTATATTTGAACACCTTTTCATTTTTTTTCAAGGAGAGAACATTCACTGACCAAAGAAATAGTAGCTTACCTTTGAAGGAAAGAGTCATTCATGGTTAAAATAGCTGCTGTTCTTTTATCCAGGAGTTTCTATTCACCAGTATTTTATGTGCAACGTTCCGTTTGTCCTGAGGAGAAAGTTCTCTTTTTTTCCTGGCAATGCAAAAGCCTACTGCAGGCGTCTCCTTTTATTCTGCCACTCAACTCACTTTAGGTTATGTTTCCCAGGAACAGGTCACCTGGTTTCCAGTAAAACAAAACTTAATTGTCTGGTATCCTCCCTGTGCTGAAGGGAGATTAATAGTGTGTAAATGTCTCCCACTCAAAAGGTTTCGGTTTCATTTCATGCTTTCCCTGTGAGATTTATTGTTAAACCAACAAACAATTTAATAAACAAAACAATGTAGGTTTAATAGTTTACTTTACCTTTTCCTCTGAATCACCTCCTCGGACCAAAATGTCAGTTTTGGGGAACAGAAATAGATATAAATAGTAGTTTTTATTGATCGGCAGCTACTTGACCATATTTAACCATGCAGAGTTGGACAGCCAGAACTGTGGTCTCAAATTCATATTCCTTTAGCAATGCTAGCAAGCTGGATGTAAGTATGGCACTGTCAGTCTGTTGGTCCAGATTAAAATATGTCAACAACTGTTGGATAGATTTGGAGCTAACTGAGGAGCGATTAAGGAATGAATCAGGAATTACTTGATAGTTAATGAATTGTTAATGAGTCATTCCTGAATAAATGATTTACTGGAGAACAGACAATGAGATAATATATTTATGAATCATAAGGTAATGTTTAGTTCATACATTTTCTTCATGACTTGTTCTCGATTAACTATTAACCAGCCACTGAATGGCATGAACGGAAACTCTTTCATTTCTAATCACTGTATTATTACTTTCTACTAATATTACTTTTTGTGTTGCTTAAAGTAAAGTGAAACAGCATACTGACCCTTACCCAATACACACTCCTTAGTAACTAATTACTTAATCGTTACTTAACTTTTTGTGTACCCTAGAGTAAAGTGAAACATCAAACTGGTGCTGTTATTTTTGCCTGATATATTCATGGGGTGATGTAGAGAGGAGAGGCGATTTTACTGACTGAAAAATGTCCAGGAATTTGGCTAAAATGACGGCAAAGGCTTACAGCAGCTTTGGCATACATGTTAACCAAGTAACTCAGATTGTGAAGATGTTGAAGAGTGAACTGAATTATAATATAATAAATTAAACATATATATGATATTCTGTATGGGGTGTCCAGACATCATGATATCATATGATAATGCAAAATGAAATATTGATGTTGCGTTTACAATACACATATGATAATATCATAACAAGAACAGTTAGTTGGAGGGGAGATGCCTCTGAAAAATTGCATTGGAGTTTGAATTAGTATAATTTACCTAATGAAACACAGACTGTGCAGTTCTGCATGTTGAGATATTCCTCACATACAGTATCCCATCATCTATCACCTCATTTAACTTTTGAAAAGTTTTAATAACATGTTTATGTAATACAAATAAAAGTTTCTGATAGTACAGACTGACTGTACTGACATGAAATCCTGAATAGTTTACAAGGTGTCATTGTGCAGGTAAAATGATGTTAAAGCCTAATGTCTCCCTTTTAAGGCATCTTTTAACTTTTCAACATTATTTTAAGCATAAATTGACTGAAGCATACGTTTCTGGTTAAACTGAAAACACCAGTGTTGGGAAGACCACAGTGATCCACATTGTCTTCGGTTGCTGCATTGACTTGAATAATTCTCTGCTGGCACAAGTTGGTTGTAGAACAATATAGAAAGTTAAACAACTGACATCAGAGATTAGTGTTCTTCTGAACGACAGGTTACATGTATGTTGAATCTGGTATATGACGAGGGTGAAACAAAGTAAACTTTATTTTAGTGCTGTACCATTTTTTTTTTTTTTTTTGTACTTTGTCTTAGCATCATGAAGCAGACATTCATCTCCACTGCAGATGGCCTAAATGCTATAGTTAGCATTTGCTAATTTCCAATAAATATTACATTTTCTAATTGGAACACTAAAGCTAAAGTCTGTGGTGTGATTGCTTTTTGTTCTGAGGTTGGAGAAGGATCAACTACTCTGTGGCTTTGTGACCTTTTTTTAAGCTTTAGCACACTTTTATTTTGAAATATATCTTGATCCAGCTATGAATCTACTGCTTGATCTGTGTGACTTCAGAGTATTCATGGTCTGAGGAACATCTCAGAGACCAAGAGCACTGAGAAAATCCAACATATAACAGCTAACTAATGTTAAGATGGTGGAGGAGACTGGCCTGTGATTCATGGTCAGGATTTGTGTGATTTTTGTTATGTGATTTAGCAGTGAAGAGTTTAATGTTTGAGAGTCTGGAGATGGACTAAATCTTCAGTACATCTGAAATGTCCTGCACACTTTCAGACTCACACACTTAGCCTCATCAGTGTTTTAAAGTGGCTAACTGCACTGCTGATGTTGAATTTCCATGTATTCTTATTTCAGCATGAACCAAACCTGCAGTCGAGCAAAACAAGGTGACTCCATATCACTGAGGTTATTTAGAGATCCTGTGTCAGGTCAGTGGTAAATGGAAGTACATGGTTAACATCCCACAGTGGCAAACACACATGAAGTCAGTGACACACTCAACATAAACCTTCAGCTTGGTCTCCATTGCAAAGATGCACCTGTTGTCTTGTTTTTACATTCTTTGTTGAATTCAGAAACCCAAGACTTGAGATGAAGAAAATTGTTAAATAATGGATTTTTAAAAAAAGATGATTATTAAAAAAAAGTATAGTAAAACTATATAAATAAATGAGGTGATGATATTTCTGTTTACTTTAGAAGTTATTATACACTGTATGCTGTGATTCTGATCTGGGAAACATTAAAGACATTCATAGCCAGCCTGACCATTTTGTCTCTTTATTGAACCAGTTAACAGGAGTGAGTAAAGCATACATGTTAACTATCACATATAGAATGAGTGACATTTTGAAAAAATGTAAATATTCAGAATCAGGTACCTCAAAGACACAAAAACTCTAAATTTGGATTTTAGGAAAAAAAATCACAGTCAATTAGAAACGAACAAACAAAAATCATGTGCTTCATACACTGAAGAAATTCTGACTGAATGATTGTTAGACAAAATGAAATATTTTGCATTGGATACTAAATCAAATCTAAATCAAATCAAAATCACAATTTTGACTTAATAGTCACATATAACTCTGTCCTGTTGCAATAATACCAAGTGCAGACAGAATGATGTATAAAAAAAAAAATGTTACTATTTGATAGTGGATTTGTCACAAAAACAAAAAAAAAACAAAACCAAAAAAATCATCTTTAATCAGGAAAAAACGTATTAGTTATACTTATAAGTTATTTTTTTAAAATATATATATATATACTGAAGGTGTAAGTATTTGGCATCATGTAGTTCACTAAAACGATTAAAGAACACAAATATGGGTGTTATAAGAAAAAAAAAACCTTTTCATGTCAATTGTTGCATTAATTAACTTTGCACTGAATTTTTCAGTGGCAATACAATAACGTCCATCTGTCACTCAACGATAATTCAAACACAGGTTAAATTAAACTGGAAACATTCGATACGTTCCTCACATGTATATAGACTCAAAGTATGCAAAACACTTAAAATGCTGATGAGGTCAAAATCAGTGTTAAGTAAGAGCAGATTATTTTTGACAGAACATTTTTATTGCAATCTGTGTTTAAGATGAGCAGTATCTGCAGTGATTTCATCTGATCTCCATGATGAAACTCTAATAGTGGTAAAATGTCTACATGGACTGAGAATATCTTCAGCCTTTTCATCTTGTGTCTGATTCTCTTCTCTCTCACATAAACTAATAGCAATCTAAATATCTATAAAAGGAAGATGTACGTCTGAGCACATGGAATAAATGTTGGGAACCTCACTTGATATTGAATGTCTTTTTCAGACTCTCCTCTGCCTTCTCGTTTGTGATCATTTTCCATGTTAGTGGAATATGAGCAGGCTTTGCATTATATGCTTCTGCAAACTTGTCATTGAACTTTGCCAGCACATATTTCCAGTAGTCTGTCGCCTGAAGGCTTGCATCTGGAGCAATTTTCCAGTCTGGGTAAATTTCTTTGTAACGCTTGTAAGGGTGCCATTCACCATTTGTGGCAGCGCAGCGAAAACGCATGTCACTGATCACCAAAGAAGAGCAAATGTCAGTGACAAGTTTTTTTGTTCCATCCCATGTGTATCTACCCAGACCCTGTGGTCGATGTAGTGAAGCATGGTGCTCTTTATGTCCTCTTCCTCCTGCCTCACAAGGTGCTGCGCAGAATGGACACTGTTTACCACAGCCAGTCATTTGTGACAGAAGCTCCCTCTGAGGATTCACATAAAGAGATTTTAGTTTCATCTGGATGCTTGTTTCTTTGAAATTCTCCCTGAGATCTGTTTCCATTTCCTTCACACTCTCAGTGAGCCAGTGAGCAAACTGTTCCTGGTCAGCATTGTTCAGGATCATGAAAGCACCAAGAGCATCCTGGGAAATGACCAGTTTATCACCAAGTTTCTGACAGACATTTTGAACAAATGTCTTCAGGTTGCCACTCTTTTTTGTTCTAGCTTTGTTGATAGCAATATTTATGCTGCTGATACTAGACTTGAGATGTTGAACCTCAAACTCAAACAATGTCGACCCATTTGAAAAGTGTTCTACTATTTGGGTGTGTATCCAGTTCTTTATGTAGTCATCGTACTTCCTGATATAGTTCAAATAGTCATCAAATTCCTGCTTTATGAGCAAGTCCTGTAAGACTGAGTACTGAAAGAACATTTGTGATCGGAACTCAAACCTTGTCTTCATTTCACCAATGATATCAGGACCCAAGGAGCGCTTGACAAAGTCCTCCACTGCAGGCCTCAAACAGCGTTCTGTGAATTCTTCTGCTTTCTTCTGGCACTGGTCTCGTTCATGGAACACATCCTTAAAACCAGCACGAAACATTTCTTTGTTTTGATTCAGACATCTGTATGGATCATTCTCATGCAGGAAATCTTCATGCATTTGTTGAAACTGTCTGGCTGCAAATCCACAGATGTGCTGTTTGAGAGAAACTTCAAACGGGATGTCTAGCTTCACACTGTGATTGTTTTGCAGCTTCTCATCAATCTTGTGTAGGATCTCCTGGATGTAAGTGTCATGGTAGTTGTTTTTTCTTTCCACTTTGTCAGTCACAAACTCTGTGCAGTCTGTGATGACGCGGTCAGCTAGATTTTGTAAAGTCATTACGTGATCTTCAGCATTAAAGATTTTGCTGACTTGGTGTTTAATCTGCTTGATAAATCCTTCTCCAGTATATCTGAAAGGCTCTTGTCCGCA
Source organism: Acanthopagrus latus (assembly GCF_904848185.1). Classification (NCBI taxonomy): domain Eukaryota; kingdom Metazoa; phylum Chordata; class Actinopteri; order Spariformes; family Sparidae; genus Acanthopagrus; species Acanthopagrus latus. Next base: position 16,748,256 of record NC_051048.1, read on the forward strand.
ATCTTGCAGCCTTTTTTGACTCAACAGGTCACATACATGACTCCCCTTATGTGACAGATTTGTTCTCAGGCAGTGGAACACTTTTGCAAAGACATCTGTGACATTTTGTTGAGGAAATGCTTCATTCAGCGTTTTCTTCCAAATCTCATCAAATTCTTGGTCCAGCTCTTCGTCTGTCATTGTGATGTTTTCATGCCGACATTTTTCAATCAATGCACATACGTTGTCCTCTATCTGTGATGTGTGGTTCTCCTTGACTCTGTCAATTTCTTTCATTCCCTGTCGGTTGTCAGCTGCTGCTTTGAGCTGATTGATTACAGAGCTCTCTGTTTCTCGTCGAAGGTTCTTTGCACTGTTCACAAAGTCTTCTCTGTATGCTTCAACTAGATAGACGTGACCGTCTGTTTGTTTGAAGTACTCTGCCAGATTTGTAAGAAGCTTTTTCTCCCATTCAGACAGCACTGTGCAAGCTTCACTTTTCAAATGAGTGAGAAAATCTGACATCTCAGATGTCTCAGATTTGCCAGCAACTGTGCCAAAGTTGGAAATTCTCATTTCCGCTGTGTTTACCCAGGTGTACATCTCTTTTTTGAATTCCCATTCCCATTTGTTGAATTCTGTGCACAGCCTCATGTATGCATCAGCCACCAGGCTGTTTCTGAAGCTGAAGATGAAGTTTTCATGCTTCACTGCATTCCACAGGCTTTCTGTCCAGTCTGTAAACTCCAAGATATTATTAGCTGACGACTCACAACTTCCCAACATTTGGACAACGTTTTTCTTGAGGTCATAAACAGCCTCACTGTATCCTGCATTGACTGGTGCCATTTGTGGGTTTCCATTCCAGAGACCAGGAACGTACCAGTTCCCAGTGTCTGGACTGTACTCCATCACATCAGTGAAGCTCTTGTTCTCCTCTTTCTTTTCCATTTTGGCTGCTGCCTCCGTCATCTCATTTAACTGCTGCAAGAGCAGTTTCCTTTCTCGCAAGTTCTTCTCATGGGCTGAAACATCTGACACATTCTGGTGAACAAACTGACATCTGGGCTTTTTGCCCACTTCTTTCATCCTGAGAAAAGCATGCACCACTATCTGTAGGACGTCCTTCATTTCTGTTGAGTTCTCCATTGCAATATTGATAATGGTGATGTCACTCAGCCCCACAACAAGTGTTGCAAGCTCATTGTCGTGCTCATAGCTGTTGTCCAGTTGTGCGAGTTCTGGTGACTTTAAGCCCTCAGTGTCAATGATCATCATGTAGTCACATTTGAGAATGTTTTTAACATCGTCATTGACTCTGATCAGCAACATGAAGGCACCTCGAGTGCATCGACCACTGCTGACTGCAAACTGCACTCCAAACATGGTGTTGAGGAGAGTGGACTTCCCTGTGCTCTGAACTCCAAGAACTGTGACAACCAGTATCTTGTTCTTAGGAGACACCAGGTCATTGAGCTGAGAGAGAACATCACTCACCCATCTGAGAGGTATGTTGGAGGCATCTCCATCTACGAGCTCAAGGGGAAATCCATCAAGCAACAGTCCTGCACATCGCTTAGGCAGATGCTGTAACTGTTGACGAGATGGGTTATCTTCTGGAAGGGAAAGTGAAGCTTCATAGATCTGACCCATTTCACGGAGGAAGTGTTCAATCCCCAGTGAGCTGTTGGAAAGTTGTCTGTCAATCTCTTTGATTTCCTGTTTGTTCTCAGCATTCTGGTTTTTCTTTTTGTACTGCTCCCTGAGGTTAGACACTTTTTCTCGAGATAAGTCATCGAGATTCATTCGCAGCCATTTCAGGAAGTAGGATCTCTCCGTCCCTGGGCTTGATATTGCTTGGATGAAACATGTCATTGCATTTGACATATTTTGGGAATTCTGCTTTTCACGAAGTTTTTCTTTCTCTATCTGCAGGTCACTTTTGTACTTTTCTATGTTTTGAGACCCAGCTCCTCGAAGCCGAAATTCTTCCTTCTCTAAGCGAGACAGTTCTTTCCATATTTGGCCTTGCAAGGGTAGCTGAGCATCTTTATATTTCAGGATGTCTTCAATTTCTGCAGTGATGGCATCAGCATTTTTATTGGCACTCTGGCACTCTGGGCAGTCTTCATCAACCAAGATTCTCAGTTCACGGGCAATGTCAGCCATCTGCTCAATTGATATCTTCATCTCTGGATTCTCAACTATGCCTCTGACAATTTTCCGCAATTTTTCGATGAAGTCTGCCTCATTCATGTGCTTTACCTTGAGAAGGATGTTGCTGTTAGTCAAGTTCAATTTGGTCGCTACTGTCATTAGAGCGTCCTTACTGAAGCAACTGCTTTGATGGTTAGCCACCAAGAAGATCTGTGCCTTGTTGAGTTTGTTCATAAGCAGCTCACAGTCAGAGTCCAGACTGTCAAAGAACACAAACACTGCTGCAGATGTCTGACACAAGAAAGAAAAGTGTGTTTTAAATGAGGCAATGTCCCCACGAAGGTTAGCTACAGCTACTGGCTCGCTGAAAATGTCCATGTTTTCGTTACCGCAAGGAAGATACCAAGAAATCTCAGCCAATCCATTGGATATTCTCCTTGGACTGTCACCACACTCCATATCACGGTGAACAAAGGTGTTGTGATACTGCTCAGAATTGCTCAGAAGCTTATTGAGGATCTCTGACTTGGACAAGGAGCACTCACCCAGTCTCACAAAAGATATCATTGGGAATTCAGAGACAACGACCCTGTCTTCAATAAAGCCCTTGGATTCTGAAAGTGACTGAGGTCTGTACCTTTTAACAATGTCTCTCATGGCCCAAAGCATGAGTGTGCACTGCTTTGTGTCACAATCAGGGAGCAGCAGAGGCACAGAAAACTGACACATGGACATTTTGAGAGTCATATCTTGCTGTACAAAACCATCAGAGCACAGAAAGAGAGCTGTGATTATGTCGAGGGGGTTCAACATATCATCTGATTGCTGACTGTTTAAGAGATCATCAAGATCTAATTCTGTTTTTGCTGAAGCACCTTCACAGGTTGATTCACATCTAGACATGGATTTCACTTTCCTAGATGTCACATTAACCATCATAAGTTTCTTCAGAAAATACAATGGAAGATCTGAGTTACACTTGGCAGGTGCATCAGTGATGGTCTTCTCATCAATCTGAAGTACTGTGCTCATGGATAGCTTTTCTTTGTAGTGCTGCTCCAACCCCAGATCCTCCAGGAAACTCTCCAGTTGTGTCTCTGTGGATATAAAGATGTTTGGTACTTCTAGCAGTGTTATAGATGTCACATTTTATTGACACATGAATGAATGCATCTTTGGATGCTGAAATGTTAAGAAATGCTGCCTGCTGCAAAATTTTGCATCTCTGGCAGTACTGCACAGTGTTAACTGTCACTGTCTACAGAAATTATGTGCTGAATTGAACCACACTGGTGGTTATCAGTAGTAAACATTTGTCTAACTGTTAATCATATGTGTAATATTATGCATTGATTATTACGAGGAAGCAGAGGACACAGTCATGGACATCCAGTTCAGGGAGGTCCGATACATACAGACCTAGCTCAGAGAGACCCTGCTCATGGAGATCCAAACAGCAGAATAATTTTTCCTCATATCCAGGATGAGACAACAGAAGTATTTTTTATACACTGATGTATGAGCAGATTAAGATAAAGATATACATAATAGTAAGAACAATACATAGGAATCCCTGGTCTTCTCTGATTTGAAATATCTATTTGAAGGTAAGAAATACCACTTTTATAGAATTGGCTTATTCTAATTTATGATCAAAAATAATGTCTACATAAATTGAATCATACCAAAACGGTATCAAATTGCAGTTAATTGTTCCATGATAAAAAGTATCCCTGAATAAATTCCTTATAAGTGAGAAATACAGCCCTCTACAGTTCAGGTTATTGCTTCTGTTTACATCACTGGCAGTTTCTTTGGTAATGAGACTGCAGGAGAGGATGAGAACCTTTATTAATGTTGGACTCAGCTTGCAAAGGTGTGGCTATTTCCTGGAATCGGTATGTATCAGTGTAGACCAGTTACATTTTGAACTACTGAAAAATATCAGTAAAAGCAGTACTAATTGAATATGGTAGTATTCTAGATACCCACAGAAGAAGGTTTTCTGAACTTAGGCGACAACCTGCTGAATCAAACCCAGATTTGGTCTGGGGGATAGATTTATGCATCTTAAATTAACTTTTTCAATTTGCTTTGTCCCTTTCAAGTTTTATCGTGGCCTGATATTTCATAGCAGTTTATAAAAATAATGACCTCTATAATTTTGACTCTTTTAACATCCTGTGTGGACTTGTAGTCATGACCATTGGTATTAATATTGTGTTCATTCATTTACTGAAGGATTGTGCTTAGTTTGACAATAGTTATGAAATAGAGACTGACACATCCGTCAATCAAATGGGTCTTAATATTATTTTGATTTAACTTTTAACTCATCTTAAAAATAATTCTTCATTTTATTTATCCACTTGTGATTTTCTTTGACTTACTTGTGTGTGCAGATGTTACAGCTGGCTCGCTTTTTCTTCCACTCCTCAGTTGTGCAGAAACCTGCAGAGAGTAACTCTCCCCTGGACTCAGGTTGCTGAGAGTCAGGTCGTTTGTGTCCGTTGTCGTCTCTTGCACAATTTCTCCCTCATGGCAACACGTTACAATGTAACTCTCCACGTCACCAGCAGGGGGGTCCCATCGCAGAGAGAGAGACTGACTGCTGACCTGATAGACTGCAATCTGCACAGGAGGGCTGGGCTCTGTGGGAGTAATGGAATAGTTTCACTTAGAACGGAAAATTCATGTACTGTCAGTGTTTTCCTGCACTTTAAGGAGTACAAAGACCATTCAGACAGCACTTTTTAGTTTGAGTTCTATTTGACTTTTCCTCTATTTATTTATTTTTCATATTTACCTGTGCAGACAGACAGTGAGATTGCTTTGCTTAGATTTCCATTTTCTGCAATCCTTGTGATGTTGAAAGTATACTCAGTCCCAGGAATCAGTCCCTCAACCTCCACAGTGCTGGAGTCGTCTCTGATCAAACTGTCTCTCTGGGTTTCACAGCAGTACTCTAATTCCAGTGTATATTTAACAGAGTCATCAGTGAGTGTTATACCAAAGGAAACAGTCTCCTGACCAAGACTGACAACTGTTATTTCTGGTGGAGGGACATCTGTCAAAAGAGAAGTGCATCTCAATACATCTCCACATTATAGCATGTATTAATTAGCATTCAATTGGATCAGTCATTTGCTGAACTTGGAACTTGAACTTGTCACGCAATATTATAACTGATATTGTTCTACAGTTATGTAGGGGTGTAAAAAAAATCACTGATATGAACTGGAAATTGGTTTTAATGATACAGATATGACTACACCGATAAGTGGACGTCTGGACCAATCTAAATGTACTCTGAACTGGTTGATGGCCTGATTTTAAATGAATGAAAAGGTTGAGTGAAGCTGCTGTGCTGCTACTTCCTCACAGCGTTTTAAAACTCTGGTAAAAGTTGAAAGGTCAGCACGAGACTCTCAGGAGATGGAGCACAGAAACGTTAGTATAGCTTTTACAAAGAAGCAAAAGCAACATGTCCAACAATGCTGACAAGATTTAAAATGTACCGTCAAATCTAAAATCAGAAGTTTGGAAATGATTTGGATTTCATAAGAAGAACAGAAAATTGGACAGAATTGGAGCTGTTTGTAAACCCGGTAGAACAGCATTTAGGTACTGTGATAGCAGCTACAGCAGTGGTCCTGTTTGTGGCCCTCGAACTGTTATTTCTTCACTGTGTGTTTTGGTTGGGTCAGCACGTGTATACTGGGACTTGTCTCCATGCCAACGATACTCAGACAGCTGGGTCACTCACTGCTGCCAGAGCAATTTTCAACTTTCACTTTTGTTTTTGGAGCAGTTTGCAGATTAACATTTTGCCGGCTGTAGAAGCCTAGATTGCACGAAAATGGTCTGTTCCAAGTTCACTGCTAAAAGAAAAGTGGACATTTAAAATCAGCAATTCAAAGAAGAATGGACTGAAAAATGTTCATTCATTCTCCCCCAGACCAGCACAAGACCCATGCGCTTATTAGGCCAGGAGACTATAGCTGTGATGAAGATTTCCAATTTGAATAGCATTATGAGACGAAGCATAGGAATTTTGAAGAGACATTTCCTCAAAATTCAGAGGTAAGAACAACAATAATAAATGCACTGAAATCGTCATATCAAGCTGCAAGAAGGTTTCTTGTCACATCTATGACACAGCAACAAAAAGCAACAGAGTGCTCACTTAGAGTGGTGTGGATTTTGGGTAAGCACAGGGAGCCATTCTCAGATGCAGTAATAATAAAAGAATGCATGACTGAAGTGATGGACACAATGTTTGAAGGCAAACAAAAAGAGGAAATATTCAACTATGTATTTTAATTGATGTCAAAATGGAAATGATATTTTATTTTAGTTTGTATTTTTGTTGTTGTTTTGATTGAAAAGGACATTTTGTTTTGAATATTACAGTATTATTGCATGTGGCCTGACCGACCTCAATATATGGACCTTTGAGTCATTGAAATCTTTATGGCCTGTTAAGATTTGTATTTGAGTACCCCTGGTTTAGACAGTGGACATTTAATAATTTACCACAGCCTTGAGTGCAGGCTACTTCTTGCAGCTTATGTTTTACAAATGCCACTCTGTGGTGTTCAGTGGATGATGCACTGAAGGGCTACATTTTCTGTTGTAAAAAGGTGTTTCTTTTGTTTTGTGTATTTCTAATGTCATAGTGTCCGCAGTCAGCCGAGTAAGCTTTTGGTCTCTCTCTCTCTAGATGAGTTGACTTTTGATCATTTCAGCCACAGTTGTAGCTGCAGAGCCTCATTCAACAGAGAGGCTGAGTGCCTTAAGAATGGTAAAGCAAAGGTCTACAACAGATTGTGGGGACTGTGGCTTATTTCATGTGTTGGTGGTCGTTGTTGGTAAAGTGTCTGAGTTTTAGCCTCTTTTGTGGTCATTTTCTAGTCATGTACTTTGGCTGTTAATTGCTGTCAATAAATGGAGTGTATGTATTATTTATTAATTTATGGATGTATGTAGCAAATTGGACATTAGGGTGATTCAATGTCAATCCACAGTTGTTGGATTTGTAACTTAAAAGTTATTTAATTTAACAGAAGCACAATTTTTACCATTTTCTTTAACTCTGTTTTTGATATATCTGATGCCGTACCACTCAGGGTACATTTTAACTGAATTTTTCTTCAAATATTTTTACAAAATTACTCACACTACATGAGTACGTTTCTTCTTTAAAATGACAATAATAGAGAGTATAGAGAAATACTCTTTCCACTGCTGCTTACTGCCTATGACTATGTTTGTCTCTGACTTACTTGCATGTGCAGAATTGTGTGTCGTCATGCTGTCTGTGTCCATGGTCTCTTGCAGAACTTCTCCCTCTCTGCTTTTGGTCACACTGTTGCTCTAGTTGTTTCCAAATACAGAGACGCTTGCCTTACACTGACATGATAAGACTGTTGCCACTGTTGAGATAAAAATGAACAAATGTTATGTTGATAACAATTCAACAGTTCAATAAATGTTTATGTTAAACTACTTAAAGACTACATTTCATTTGGTACATATCTGCTGAACAGTAGATTGCATGAAGCTGACCTTAATCAGTTGCTGTCTGTTGACAGTCACTCTTGCTGTCATGGAACATGGTGTCGATGGAGTTTCACAGTGAAGCTTGACACATGAATCTCACAATCACTGAATATCACTGACTCCCTTGATAAATGATAAATATATGAAATGTAATATAAGGCATCAACTCACTATCTCATCTGTTATAAGACAGTAGTTTCATTTTAATTTACGTATATGTCGGAGCTGTACAGACAAGTTCTTTACCTCACGTGTTGGAACAGTGTCAGTCATCCATCACTTGCTCCAGATTGTTCAAAATGTTTCTCCCTGAAAGTAAAGAGATACAGTAATACTATGAATAAAACAAACGTTAAAATACAATCCAGCCTACTTGACTCCCACATATCCAGTCATCATATACAAGTCTGAGTTTGAAAATGTATCACTTTGGTGATTAGATATCTGTGTCCCTTTATGAAAAGACCCTCTCCCCTCTTCCAACACTTGACTTCCTACAGTTCCACTACAAAGAAGATTTGGTTAACCATACAGGGGCATAAATCAGCAACACTGGACTGCAAAAAGCCTTTTGTCCTGTGCAGACGTTATTGTTTATGGTTTCATGAGAAGATTTAACATTCCAGGTCCTCCATCATCCTGCAGCACTGTTGGAAATGCCCCCACTGTCAAGCAGTGTTCTCAGTACATAATACAAAATGTTCCCTTCGAGACTAAGGGAACATTTTTGAGCTCTAACAAAGGCATGATGGGCAAAACAGGCAAAAAAACAAAACAAAACAAAAAAAAAAGGCTACAGGTCCAGATTTCAGTTTCTGATTTAGATGTGCATGCTGTCAGGAAGAGCACCTGTTCAAAGTACTTTGCATGCATTTTTATGTGGTCCACATAACCAGACTGAACATCCCCAGTTTAAACGAGAGTAACCACTTTGCGGATGTATGCTTCCACGCTCGCATGTAACATCCCTGTCTGACAAGACTGACAAGTAGTGTGTACAAACCATTGTGATGCAGGTGACCACAATATTGACTGTGATACACATGTATTGAGAAATCTGGCCTGACTAGGTGACCAGTATTGATGAATGTGGTTATCTGTTTTGGAGTCTGAGATAAACAGGGATTGAGAAATACATACAGAGATAACATCATACTTAATAAGCCCACACACATATAACTGCATAGAGATGCCGGGACTTGCAAAACGGTGAAAAAAAGCAAATCTACACACCAAACTGACACTCATGATTTCAGAAAAAAAAAAAGGAAAAAAAAAAAAAAAACAGCACACACACAAGCTTTGGAACGATTACTGGAAGTTACATGATTTTTAGGAAATACACAGAACAATGAGGTAAAAATCCTCTTAACATTTTGGTGATGATTCAGATCATAAATGGTGAGTCTAGGAATAAACAGAACCCACTTTTTACATCACTGTCTCTGTGTCTGTTCCTCTCAGATTTGTGGCTTCAGCATTAACATTTCTAACCCTACAATACATGCAGTGCAACAAAAATCACCTGAGTCAGCAAAACCAGTGAGGTTGCGTTGGACTACTGATGTATGTCTGTTAGTGTAAACTGTAAAACTCTTGTATGTGTCCACATCCATGGACGATAAAAGTAATTCTGACAGAAGACAAAGTTTAGGCTGTTACATCTGGTATAATTCAAATACGGAATGGATGAAAGAAGAAACACATTCTAAATGCAGATGCTTATTACAGATATTAACCCCATAGTACAGAATAATGTTGGGTTGAATAATGGCCAGAAACATCTTTCTGCATATGCTGTCAGATTAAAGTTTTGGATGTAACTGCATGAGTTACGGCCAAAAATGTGTTTTGTGAGGTCACAATGACCTTTGACCTCCTAAACGTAACCAGTTCATCTTTGATTCGAGTGGACATTTGTGCCAAATTTCCCTCTGGGCTTTCTTGAAATGTGACGATAGTTGTTCTTAAGAGAGGGTCAGACAATTATGACAATGTTTTCTTTTCTGTCTCTGAAAATAAATTCATGTGTTGTGCAGTCCGGGCCTGGTAGTATGGCATTGTGTATATTAAAGCAGTGACAGCGAACAACTCCACTGACCTGAGAAACAATAAGACATTCCTAGTCGAAAGCAGGAGTCGTTACAGCCCTCAAATGTCACGTCTTTAATACTTAAATAGGCCTAAAAACAATCTGCAGTGAAAAAACTTGAAAATAATACAAATCAATTAATTAAATTATGGTTGAGTTTGCTGAGATTTTTTTAATACTGTTTTCAAATTTGCCTATATAGGAATTCATGGGATATAGTTAGTTATTGTTTTAAAGAAAAATAATAAAAAGTGTGATGACAGTCAAACTCTGACACTGACAAGAGGGGACGGGAATACAGCCAAGGCCAGAGGTATTCATTTAAAATTCAGATTCTCAGCGACGCCAATCATGAGTGAGCAGTTCGTTCATTGAACGACCTGCTGAGTATGTCAATCAGGTTCGTGCTGTCACTCACTCACGATTCGCGTCGCTGAGGACGCGAATTCTCATTCGCGTACTGTGCTGAAAGTGCTGCTGTGTCACTCACTCACTCGGGGCAGAGTAGTTGATTCACGTTCAGTAACCGTACTGCTAAAATTACTGCTGTGTTGCTAACATCTGTGTAGCATCATGTTAAGTGATTTTACTGTCCACAGAGGATACTTTCACCATGTGTTAATTTAGTGCATGTATACCACTCAAAGCAGCGCTGCTTCTCCCGCAAATGATTGTGTACTATAGTCCATGAACCCAGATTCCCCAGATTACAGTGCCTACACTCTCCGGAGACGCCAAGCATTCTCCCAAGCCATGAATACCGCGAGAGCCAAGGGGATTGAATTCTCTCTACGGTACCCTGCCACTTTAAAGATCAAAACAGGGCGGCAAACTGAGTCGTTTCAGTCTCCTAAAGACTATGGGTTGAGCTTTTGGATATTGCTGCCCCGTATCCATACGTGGTCACAGATCAGCCTACAGTTTTGTTTGCCTGCCTATTTTATTTTAAGTGTAATGTCTCAAGTTATGTCCTGTCTTGTCTGTCAATGTTTGTCCTTGTGTGTTGTTTTCGTCTTTGGGGGATATTTTATAGTGTGGATATCTTGAATGCTTCGTGGGAAATTCAACATTTCTGTCAGGGGTTTATGGTTGTTTGCTTATGTGCAGGGGTGTTGGTTATGGTTGCTGCCAATATTTTCAGTTCCCCGGCTTACTCTTGAGATCGGGTCAATATAATGGGTGAGCTATCTATTTTAGTATGGAACGTGGGTGGATTAAATACACCACATAAGCGGACTAGTGTGCTGTCACTGCTCCGTCGTAAGAAAGTTGATATTGCCCTTATACAGGAAATGCACTTGTTAAATCCTGATTCTAAGCGCCTGGTTAATAGATTTATGTCATTGCGTCTTCATCAGTTAATACGAAAACTAGGGGAGTGTTGGTTGTAACTAGACGTAATCTTCTTATCAAGGTGTTGGACATCAGGGCGGACAATGTAGGCAGGATAGTAATTGTGAAAGCGGAGATTTATGGGCGAAAAATCGCTCTTGCTTCAGTTTATGCCCCAAACAAACTTGAGAAAGATTTTTATGACCGTTTAACACGTTATATGCTTGAACTGACTGAGTGTTAAATAATAGTTGGAGCTGATATGAATGCCGTGTGGGATGTTGCTCTGGATCGCTCCCATTCACGAGCCTCAAGGGACCAGGAACTGGCTACTGTTGCTTTGCGATCTTGGGCCCAGAGTCTAGGTCTAGTGGATGTTTAGCGATCAATGAATCCGACCCTAAAGGACTTCTCTTTCTTCTCTCACAGACACAAAACATTTTCTAGAATAGATTTTCTGTTTTCATCCCCCAACCTTTTTCAAAGAATTTATACTGCTACTTTGCTTCCTATTGCTTTGTCAGACCATAAAGGTGTTTTCTGTCACGCCACTTTGAAATGCTTGTCCAAACGTGATACTAGGTGGCGCTTCAATTCTCCTTTATTAAAGAATGGGGATTTTATAAGAAGTAATGCCATACTTTTTAGTTCCAATTTACGTAAAATGAAATCTTCCAGATTGCAATCTCTTGAACTGGAATTTTCCAGACTAGATTCTCTTTTGCAAAATAATTACTCTTTGGACATTGAGTCCAAACATGATCTTGTTAAAAAAGAGATTAATGACATCTTAAAGCAGCAATCAGAATTTCTAATACATAGAACTAGACAAAAGTACTATTTTCATGGATCCAGACCCGGTCATTTACTGGCCATTTTCTACATTACAAAGAAGTAGAGGACATGGTGGTTTAGCTGTACCAAACTTTAAATATTACTTTTGGTCTTTTGTGCTGCGCCCTGTTGTTACTTGGCATGATCCTGACACACCGGTATCTTGGCGTGGGTTGGAGGAAAAAATAGTTGAGCCATGGAGTTTAGAGGATGTTCTCTTTTCTAATATTTCTGGTAAACAAACCATTTTACGATTTGGTCCCTTAGTTTCAAATGTGATTCGAACATGGCGGCTAGTAGAAAAACATGGTAGGTTATCCTGCAAATGGCATACATTTTCCCCTCTGTTCAATAACAAAGGTTTACTGATTGGAGGGAGACCTATTTCATCATCACACTGGAGAGATAGAGGTATCCGCTACCTAAACTATCTATACACGGACACTGCCCTGGGTTCCTTTCAGGATATAAGACTTTTATTTAATTTACCAGGTTACCACTTTTTTTATCTACAGATCAGATCAGCCATGAAAGTATATGGCGTACCCTGGCGGCAGCCATTGCCCATTCACCCCCTAGGCAGATTGATTTCAGTGCAGAATAAGACCAAGGGTATGGTATCTCTTTTTTTACAAGTTTATTTCAGAATCCTCATACACTGAATTGCCTTTAGATAGATTATGGAGACAAGATTATCCGGGTTTAGATCCAGAGTTTGATTGGGAGGATGTTTGGGAAAGTATTAAGGAGGAGTCGCATAACCCTAACCACCAACAAATACATTTTAATTGCATACACAGAACTTATTTAACTCCTCGTAAGCTTTTATACATGAAATTGATAGACTCCCCTTTGTGTTCCTTTTGTAATCTCAAATCTCCTGGGACATTTTTACATATGATGTGGGATTGCCCACCAGTGGCACAGTTCTGCTTTGACACTGCAAGACTTAGTGGGTGAACCTGTGCCAGTGACTGTCCCTGTCCTGATATTAAATGACTTATCAGCACTAAATGCTTCCCGACTAAACAAGCGCATCATCCTCGCTGGTCTCACAGCTGCCAAAAAGCTTGTGGTCACAAGATGGAAACCATCACAGATGTTTGGTCTTAGACAGTGGATCCTTACCTTTTTAGATGTGGTCTATATGGAATTGTCAACTGCCCGTATTCATGGTGCCACAGAAAAGACTTTGGGTGACTGGCAGACAGCAGCAGAATCTTTAAAAGGCTTATTGGGGTAACCCTCTGGTCTTTATTAACCTTGCACCCTGTATCACTGACGGACATACTTTTTTCCCCTGAGGTGTGTGTGTGTGTGTGTGTGTGTGTGTGTGTGTGTGTGTGTGTGTGTGTGTGTGTCTGTTTTTGAGTTGTTGTCCTTGTGTTTGTCCAACCCATATCCTTTTTCCTTTAGCTTTTGAATGCGTCCCTTTGCATATAGGCAGGTGTGCATAGGGTTGCTTTGTCGTTTTATTCTATGTGTATTTTTTCTTATTACTTGTTTCATGTTATTCGTTTGTGTTATGTGTTTTGAGCTTATGCATGGGTGGGTTAGGGGCTGTTTTAAGTCTCTAAGTCGTACTGTAATTTTACTTTGAATTGGGAGTTTATTTTTGTGATGTATACATGGTCATATATTTTCCATGCCCACTTTTGTGTTGTAAATTGTTGTGCAACTGCTCAATAAAAATTTTATCACAAAAAAAAAACAATATTAATAAGCTGGATATTTTGTTTTCAGACTCATGTTCCTCTCACTCAACTCTCTAGAGTTGCCCCTTTTGCGCCGATTTGATTGGCTGAGTAGCTGGAAATCATTTACAACAAATGCAGTTGGTCTGTTAGTGTTGCGGAGCCCGCTAAAACTGTACCGTAAATGCCAGAAAAGCTGTGCCAGTCAAAATAGAAACGCTTCGTCAAAATGTAATAATTCTCAATATTTTATCAGTTAGAGGTGCTGGTCCGTATAGAACAGTGTCTGGGTCCGGACCTGGACCGCGGTCCACCTGTCAGTAACCTCCGGTCTGGACTATGGAGAGAGAGCTCTACCGAAATTCAGACTAAAACGAGGCGGAAACTCTCTGAGAAGTTTTTTTTTGTCTCTTCAGAAAACTATTTTTGATACAAAACTTTATCTACCAGTGTGGCGGATGGCCTCACAGGATCAACATGGAAAACATGTCCACATTTGGACCCATTTCTGTTTCATATAACTACATTTCTAATGGCAGTCGAGATTGTGTACTAGAGAAAGCGACGCACATAATGTATGTGGGAGCAGCTGATGTCAAACGGTTTAACGTTGACTGCACACAAAGACACTCTGTCTCTTTCCAGCTGTCACCGTCCGTGTCAACCACAAGGAAATAAAACACATCAAAACCATATTTACCTGTAACAGATGATCCTCAGCTACACTGTGTACATTCAGAGCACTAACGATGTGTCGATCAACAGACAGTGACACTTCGTATGCAGTCTTCAGAGCTGGATCGTACAAAAGAAATCAGTCCTAACACTGAGGCTGACTCTACAGTAGACTACCACTGTATATTATCTACATAATAATAGTGTGCTCACATCATGCCATTAGGCACATGACAGAAAAATCACTGCAAACAAACATGTATAAACCCACCTTAGTATAAGAGATGGGCCAGTGGAGAAATTCTCTTCTTGTATTCAGGAGTTTCTTCTTTTCAGCTTTGCTTTGTAAAAATGTGTCCTGCAGATGGAGCACCGCACTTCCCTGCACATTCTAGTGCAGTCCCGCAGTGCAGTGGTGTTTTTAAAGGGGTGGATGAAGACTCTTTCTCTTTCGCTTTACATAAACCAATGGATGATCAGGTGCTTTCCCAGAAATGAAGATTCAGTTTACAGGGATTGTCCCCATAAGACCTGCTGAAACCTTTCTCTCCACATGGCATATTACAGAGTACAAAGTTGTGTTCCCTGCTGTGATGCAGATTTCAGACAGTTCATTAATTAGTTTGAAATACACAGTGTTTATTAGATTCACACATTTTCCTGATGAGGTCAGGTATAAAATATCTCTGCCTGGCTGCTCCTGTCAGAGATTTTGTAGGCCCAATGGAAGGGAAATGTGCACAATGTAAAACACAAAACAACTGACTTGGTTGTGCTGCAGGTGGATAAATGCTGAGGAACAGATGACGGACAGCAGCAAAACAACAGGTGCGCACTGTGGAAATGAGACTCTGGGAAGACTCTTAAATGTAGAAATCAAAAGGGAGGATGAACTGATCTCTAGTAAATAAGATTGCAATGGATGATCTGACATGTCTGTGGTCTGCCCACTCTGAGGAAAATGGATGTGAGAAGAAAAATACCAATCTGGGTGGCTGGACAGAGACGGACAGAACATCTGGAAGAGGATCAAAACTGTACATTTGTAAGTGAAAGAATCAAACAGACAAAATATTTGTAAAAATTACGTTTTTTGTTTGTTTTCCAGGTGCAGTATTTAGAGATCCTGTGTCAGGTCAGTGGTAAATGGAAGTACATGGTTAACATCCCACAGTGGCAAACGCACATGAAGTCAGTGACACACTCAACATAAACCTTCAGCTTGGTCTCCATTGCAAAGATGCACCTGTTGTCTTGTTTTTACATTCTTTGTTGAATTCAGAAACCCAAGACTTGAAATGAAGAAAATTGTTAAATAATGGATTTAAAAAAATATGATCATTCAAAAAAAGTATAGTAAAACTATATAAATAAATGTTTACTTTAGAAGTTATTATACACTGTATGCTGTGATTCTGATCTGGGAAACATTAAAGACATTCATGGCCAGTCTGACAATTTTGTCTCTTTATTGAATCAGTTAACAAGAGTGAGTAAAGCATACATGTTAACTATCACATACAGAATGAGTGACATGATAAACAGTGAATGATTATAAAAATGGTAAATATTCAGAATCAGACAATTCACCTAAACATAAACAAATAGATTTTTAATTCCGATTTAGGCAAATCATTATTTAAATGCTGAATAAAATGTAAATCACCCTTTATAACAAAATGTGTAAAGACTGAGTGATTAAAAAAGGACTGTAAATGTAAATATATTTGACATCAGATAACTCACAGAAATTAACAATAAAATATACATATCAGATATTTGAAAAATGAAAAAAACTTGCCTCTCATTTTGTTGCCTTGCCTTTCACACAAAGATAACAAATTCAGACTAAGATCAAACTTGAAAAGACTTTGCATGTCTTTAACTATTACATAAAGTCAAAGTACACAAAAAGCTCTTCAAATATTCACAAGGTCAACCTTAACAGACAGTGAAAGCACATTATCATTATCTACTATGTTTGTTGTAATCTCAGTGGAAGAT
This sequence comes from Acanthopagrus latus, assembly GCF_904848185.1. Classification (NCBI taxonomy): domain Eukaryota; kingdom Metazoa; phylum Chordata; class Actinopteri; order Spariformes; family Sparidae; genus Acanthopagrus; species Acanthopagrus latus. Next base: position 16,764,585 of record NC_051048.1, read on the forward strand.
GAGCACTATTTGCAATCACTTTCTCTTATGTTCACATTATAAGCCAAAATATACAATTTCCAATAACTGCGACGCAATATGCAGTGGTATGCAATACTGACGTGAATATAGAAATAAAATAGTGGGGTTTTTTTTTGGTTTCCCCTTAAACAATGAAAGACTATATATCATACATTTTACAAAAGGAAAAATATTTTCTCTCACTCTGTTGCCTTAGTTAACTGTGTGCATCTTTTTCAGTAACAATCCAATGACATTCATCAAACATTCATTCAAATCCAGTAAAATCCAGTAAAATTGAATACTGGAAGAACATCCGTGTGCTGAACTTTAACTGTTGCTGCATTTCACTAGCGATGTCAGGACTCAAGGCATCATTGATAAAGTCTTCCACTGCAGGCTTCAAGCAGCGTTCTTTGAATTCTTCTGCTTTCTTCTGGCGCTGGTCTCGTTCATGGAACACATCTTTGAAACCAGCACGAAACTTTTCTTTGTTTTGATTCAGACATCTGTATGGATCATTCTCATGTAGGAAATCTTGATGCATTTTTTGAAACTGTCTGGTTGCAAATCCACAGATGTGCTGTTTGAGAGAAACTTCAAACTCAATCTCGAACTTCTCATTCTGATTTTTCAGCTTCTCATCAATTGTGTGTAGGATCTCCTGGATGTAAGTGTCGTGATAGTTGCATTTTATTTTCACTTTATCAGTCACAAATTCTGTGCAGTCCTTGATGATGAGGTCAGCTAGATTTTGTAAGGCCATTACGTGATCTTTCCAGTTTAACCTCTTGCTGAGTTTGTGTTGCCACCACTTGATAAACACTTCCACAGTGTGTTTGAAAGGCCCCTTTCCACAATCTTGCAGACTTTTTTGACTCAACAGGTCACATGCAAGACTTATGGTGACACTTATGGTGATATCTGTGACCATTGGCTTGGCATAAGATACCTCATTCAATTCTTTAGTCCACATCTCATCAAATTCTTTGTCCAGCTCAAGAAAATGATTTGCGTCACAATATCATAACTTCTGCTCAAAAGCTCTTAAGTAATCTCATGTTTAGGTTTTGAAAGCTCATAGTATCATACTGTTCATGACCAGTGTTGGGGGTAACTTGTTTACAAGTAATCTAATAGTGATCTTGGATTACTTTTTTCTTGCAATGAATGATGTCACATGTTAATTCTGCAACTCAAGTAATCTGTTATTAGTTTTCACTGGGAAAAAAAGTTGCTGTCTTTTCCTTTTGTTGCCACAAAAATGAAAAAAAAAAAAAAAAAAAGCCTGAAGCATTTGCACTGTTTCTGTTTCTATCCAACTGCTGGGCAGGTGGCGGAAGGTAAACCTACAGTTGTGTCAGTGCACATGTGTAGCTAGCTAATTCAGTTTAGTGAGATTGCAGAGAGGACAGCGGTAACTTCACATTGGGATCGTAAAGAAGGCTAGAAAATGTAGCATACCTGGCCGTGTACTATCAGCCAGGTGATGTTATTATTGACATTTTTAACATGTGACTCTCTCAGATGACTGGCCCCACCTGTTTTGAGACAGCCACCATCATCGCTGTACCTAACAAGTCTGCCATGACTGTGGACATCACCCCATGCTGGTGAAGTGCTTTCAGAAACTGGTTCCACAGCATGCCAAAGATAACAGTATAAGTATGCTGTCAGAACCAACAGAGCATCCACAGAGGATGGCCTATCCACTGCCCTCCACTTTGGCTTCACACACACCTGTAAGAACAGCTACTGAAGAATGCTGTTTGTTGATTGCAGCTTTGCCTCCAATACAATTTTTCCCATGAAGCTGACTGGTAAACTAAACACCCTAAGCACCATAGTGTGCAACTGGATATTGGACTTCCTCACAAGCAGACCCCAGACAGTTGAAACTGGCACAACTTATTCTACTTTGGCGCTCAACAGCAAAGCCTCAACACAAGTGCTCTCATGTTCACACTGTACACCCATGATTGGACTTCCAGACATCCAGAAAACTTGTGAAGTATGCGGACAACACCACCATCATTGGCCGTGTTTTAAAGAATAATGGGAGTTCTTATCAGGAGGAAATCAACAGCACAACAATGTGCTGCTACACGTCACCGAAACTAAGATCCTGATTGTTGATCTGACAAAGGAGAAGGCAAAGACACGCTGTCTACACCAGTGGAGCTGAGGTGGAGCAGGTGAACAGTTTCAGGTTCCTTGGAATGAGCGTTATGGTCAACATGCTTCACCACCGTGGCATAAAACAAGCAGAGCAAAGGCTTTACTTTCTAGGAACACTTAAGAAGGAAACATTTCAGACACAAATTCTTGGCAGCTTTTACAGAGGAGCAATAGAAAGCCTTGCACTAGCTGTCCCACAAACACCTTTCAATTGTGAAAGATATCAGCCAACTCAAAACTTAAATCAATATTTCCTCAGTGCTATTTCAACATTACATTCACCCCAGAGTGCAGCAGGAAAGGCCTAGTTGAGTAACTAAGTGATGAAATGATCACAATCATTTGTAGAAACTCAAGATTCCATCAGATATCATCAACGACTGTCATGGATGGCAAGCTAAGCAGTAAGTCTGATTGCTGTAAATGTATTTATACTGCATGCACGACTTTCGATGTCCTCGCACTGCTGGAGGACAGCAAAAATGTAAATATTAACAATAGCCTATGTGCTTTGCAAGCTCCACCTCGCCTGCAAACACCTTGTTCTCTGTGCCAGAAAAAAAAAAAATCCTTTGTCTTTCTCCTGTTTTGGCTGTGACTCACTGTAAGAGAATGAATAACCAGGAGGCTCATTTTTTATGCAATATCATTCACAAGGCACTCTGCATTTACCATTCATGGTTGAATGTGGTTATGGAGAGGACAGGACATGGGGCAGATCCATGTGCACACATTTTGAGGTGATTTGGGATTATTAGGAAATTACGCACAGTTGGGCACACAGGTTTAAAGAAGCAGAACACAAATTGTCAACATGAGTTTATTCACATTACTACAATACTGAGGTTTAGAAGACATGCAATTCTGCTGCAATTCTTAAAAAGCAATAAAACACTGGTTTATTTTCAGGCTATTTAT